>NC_081413.1:745220921-745325921 GCF_030272615.1 Cryptomeria japonica
TTTTTGATGCAGCAAGCAAGCCCATTTGAGGTGGGGGGATCCAAACATTCTCCAGACCAACTTGGCACCCAAGGCTTTGCCCTAACCGCGAAGGTTTTTAATGCCAACTCCTCCTTCTTCTTTAGGTTTGCATATCTTGTCCTAGGATATGATTGATATTTTACGATTGTCATTAGCACCTTTCCAAAAGAAGGTCCTAAGATGCTTGTTGAGCTCTCTAAGTTTAGAAGAAGATAAGTGTTGACATGAGAGTTGGTAAATGGGCATAGCTGACAAGACCAATCTAAACAAGGTTGCTCTGCCTATAGATGAGAGCCATTTTCCTTTCCAACAGTTAATCCTAGACTTGATTTTATCCACCAAGTTGTCCCATAATTTTGAGGGTCTTCTCCCCTTGTCAAGGGGAATACCTAGGTATTTGCAAGGAAGAGTTCCTTCACTAATCTCCAGGAGATTGCTGATCACATTTCCTAAGGAGGGGTCTATGTTGAACATAAATACTGTAGACTTGGCCAGATTTACCTCCTTACCCAAGGCTAGCATATAGGAATTAAGGATGCCTTTGAAGGTGCTCGCTTCCCTTACACTTCCTTGCCCAAAAAGCATCGTATCGTCGACAAATTGCTAATGGGTAAAGGAAGGGAGGCCACTAGCAATGGGAATTCCTTGGATCCCACCTTCCTCTTTGGCCCTAGAGATGGACCTACCTAGGGCTTCAGCCATGATGATGAAGAGGAAGGGGGACATAGGATCTCCCTGCCTGAGCCCTCTTGAGCTGCTAAAGAAACCTTTTGGGGAACCATTAATGAAGACCAAAAATTTGGGGGTGGATATACATTCAAAGATTAGGCTGATCCATGATCTGGAAAATCCAAAGGCCTCCAATCATTTGCATAGGAAGCGCCAATCAACTTTGTCATAAGCTTTTCTTTTGTCTAGTTTGACTAGCATGCTTGGGGCCCGGTTGAGCTGGACCGAATGAATAGACTCTTAGGCTATAATAACCCCATCATAGATTGATCTATCTTCTACAAAGCCGGTCTGTTCTTCACTAATAATAATGGGGAGAAGATTTTGGATTCTAGTTGCTAGGGTTTTGGTTAAGATTTTTTACAGAGTGTTGCAAAGGGCTATTAGTCTAAAGTCATGAAAGCTTTCAGTGTTCTCTTTTTTGGGGATGATAGCTAAGAAGGTATTGTTGATTTCTTTGATAATCTTACGAGAGTTCCTAATACCTTCTAAGGCATCTGTGATCTCTGTCCCCATAAAACCCCAACATTTTTGGAATAAGCTAGTGGGGAAGCCATCCGAACCTGGGGCCTTGTCGAGATTCATCTTCATAAGGACAAATTTAACCTCCTCCTGAGAGAATTTATTTGACAGGATTTTATTATGATCATCGTTAATTAGTTTTGGAAGATTCTTGATAATATTGAGTTGACCTCTGAGGTTGGAGCCTTCAATATTGTTTAAGATTTTATTTGAAAACCTTGCTGCCTCAGAGGCAACATCATCTGGTTCAGATAGGATGGAACCTTGGCAATTCTTAATTTTGGAAATTCAATTGACCCATTGCCTTTGCTTAGTACTATTGTGGACAAACTTATTATTTTGGTCCCCATCACTCAACCAAGTCTCCCTTGATTTTTGTTTCCAAAAGATCTCTTCATTTTTAGAGTGTCTTTTCATATTCAGAGAGGAGAGCCTTTTGTTTGAGGGAGAGATGCCATACATCCCCTTCTCAAAAACCTCAATGTTAACATTCTTAAGATCATTTTCTATTAGGAGTTTTTTATCGAAAATATTTCCAAAATTAGTCATGTTCCATTCTAAGAGCTTCCTTTTGATAAGCTTTAACTTGCTTATGATAATAAATATCTTTGAACCAGAGAAGACAGAGCTTCTCCACTAGTTCTCAATAAGGTTTAAAGAGTTATCATCTCTAAACCACATGCTCTCAAATTTGAAGGGACATTTTTTAAGGGGGTGGTCAGATATTAAGTTTAATTGGAGTGGGAAATGGTTAGATCCTAATAAAGGGAGAGGCTCTGCCTTTAGGGAGTAATTAAGCTCTGAGAGCCCCCCATGGATAAAGAACCTATCGATTTTCTCAGTGATGTTATAGAAACCAATCCTTTTGTTGTTCCAAGTGAAGGCATTCTCTACCGTCTGGATTTCCAACAGGGAATTCCTATTGATCCAATGATTGAAATATACAGCTACTAGAGGGAGTTTGCTACTATCTCCTCTTTTGTCAACTACCTTGGTGATAGCATTGAAATCTCCACCAATGATGCATACATCATTTGGGAAACTTATAAGGAAAGACTCAAGTTCCATCCACACCCTAGCCTTATCCCTATTCTGGATAGGGCCATAAATGTTAATCAATTTGAATCTTAGGTTATTTTTATAGCTTACTACTTCTGCTCCTATCCAATTTTTCT
Organism: Cryptomeria japonica; assembly: GCF_030272615.1. Classification (NCBI taxonomy): domain Eukaryota; kingdom Viridiplantae; phylum Streptophyta; class Pinopsida; order Cupressales; family Cupressaceae; genus Cryptomeria; species Cryptomeria japonica. Next base: position 745,223,369 of record NC_081413.1, read on the forward strand.
TAATCTCTAAAGTGTAAATGAGATGAATCTGGAGTCCCAAATTATAGCTAAGCCCCCTAGGCCCCTATGGTAGGGGAATGTTTTAGTTGTCTACCGCCTAGTTTTTTCTCAAAAAGGACAATCTCAAAGGTGTTCATTTTAGTTTCTTGGATTAAAATTATGTCAAGTTTAGAATCAGAGATGCAGTGCTTTAAGATGTGTTGTTTGTTAGGGACATTCAGACCCCTAACATTCCATGTTATGATTTTCATGGCTCTGTGGGGAGGAACTTCCCCTCCCCTGCATTAAAAAGAGTAGATATTTTAGACTGACCCCTTGCTTCTCCATGCTTGGATCTTAGTTCAGCAAGGGATCTCCTACCTCTTCTCTTACTGAGTTTACAATAGTTAGGAGAGCCTTTTCTTTTATTAGAGCTAAGAATACCTAGGGTGTTTGGATTATCATTTTCTGAGTTATCTGAAGCTATAAAGAGTTCATCTGATTCTAAGTCGACTCTGGCAATATCTACTAGATTTTTGACAAGGAGATCCCTTTGTCTTTCCAATTCCTCATCATCACAGATTTCATCAACCAGTTGATCCATAAGGTCGTTAACTACTTCTTCCCCTACAAAATTGGCAATCATGTTAACTTCCCTGGCCACACGGTCACTTTCAAATTCTTCAATTATATCAGAAATGGCCATTAGAGATGGAGGGCGAACATCTGCCACCTTAGTGGCCTCCATACATGAGACTTGAGAGAATGGTTGACTTTGTAAGTATGCTATTCCTGGATCCGAGGAAAGATTATCCTTCTTTGCTAATTGTATAGAGGAGGTTAATTCCATTAAAGGGGGAGACCTCAAGGGACTCACCCTCTCTGGTGGGATGAGAGAGCTAGATGATGGTGTCAGTCCGAGCTGCTCTATCTGAGGGGGCCACTCACTGATTTCACCCTCTTCCAGGTCTCGATCCCTAAGAAAAGAGTCAACTATAGGTGGATCAATAGTTGGCAATGGAGGTAGAGGGGACCGAGAGGTCTGAACAGGAGAGCTATGGGGACATAGGTCCACGATGAGATGATTAGGGTTAATATTATTCTTAAATCCCTCAAAGGTAAAACCCACTCCTTCCACAAATCTGAATGGGGCGCCATTAGAGTTGAGAAATGATTCAGGGGAAGGTTTCTTAGAGGGGATCTTCCTTGGCATAATATCTTCTAGAGAACCATTATAAAAGGGTAATTCTAGGGTTAAACAAGAATTATCACATATCATTGTTATGGGCTCTAAAGATTTAATGTTAATATTCATGTTAACGATCAAAAGCTGGTTAAAGAAGCTTAGGGCTGATTTCCTAACTTCTACAAATTTACCTATTTTGTTGCCTATAACTCTTAAAAAATTATTATTTCACAATTCTAAGGGAAATTTTCAAGTGAAATTGGTCTATTAACCATGCAGGAGTTGAATTGAGATGGAAGAAAGAGGGGTTGCCATTCCTAGAAATCAAACCCTAGACCCTTGAATGTTAACATGTCCTCGTTTAGCAAAGAATTTCTCAAATTTTGATTACCTCATTCAATAGCTAAGAAATTATCAGGAAGGATGTCAAGTTTTACCTGGTTATTGAGAGAAGCCAACATTGAATTAGTAATTTGATCAGACCGGATCACCCAACCTTTCCATCGAGAAAAGAGCATTCGCTCATTACACTACATTTGATACCTGATCTTAGTATGGGTATCAATTTCAATGACCAACCCATTAGGATTAGCTGGAGGATTTGAAGGTGAATTTGGCTTAGGATGCTTAGCTTCCTTAAAATTGTGATACTTAGTTAGGGTTTGATTGTTGATTTCTAACACAGAACTATTCTCTGTGGCTGATGGACGCTTCGATTGGACACCCTTAAAATGTTTGTCCACCGCTGAATTCTGATGATGTTGCAGTGAATGACTCGCATGGGTATCCAAGACCCTTGAAATCTTTGCTGTGAATTTCCGCTGGTGAGTGCTTCCCCGGTTAAAGGTTCTGTCTTTATGGGTAGGTTTAAAAAAACCCTCCTCTGAATAATACAAAGGATGATGGTCATGGCATATTGGCTGACGATTTGGCCCACTAGCTGGGCATTTGGGTTGCTTGCATCTAGCCTTCTACCACTTTCGGTCGTCAATGCATGGAGGAGGAGGGGGAGCCCTTCCCATCTCTATCAGTGAGTATTTGGTTTTCACGAAGAAGGTTTGTTGTTCCCGAGTTTTTGTTGCTGCTGAGATAAGGCCATCTTCACGGTGGATGCTAGCAAGAATAGAAAATCTATTCTCGAAGCCCAGAAAGTTGCCATAAGGAGACCTCGATAGCATATTAGATGTCGCATAGACATTGTGACAGTTTTTCGCTTGTAGAGCCATTTTTTTCTTCATTTCTGAATTAAATAGGGTAATCTTATTATATTGTATGCATATAACCCCAAAAATAAAAATAAAAAGCCGACAAGACTATAATTCCTTTAAACTTTTAAAATATACATTTTTTAGGTGTGTATGATATATCATTAAACTTATTAAAAAAAAGCTATTATAATATTATAAATTTATCCAAATTTTTAAGATTAACTTATTTAACATTTTAAAACATCTTTTTAATATGTAAACATATGAATGTATAATTAACATTGTAAATAAAAGATATCTAAAATATATTTATTTTACAAAACACAAAACATCAAGAAATTATATCAATTTGTAATAGTAAATGTCTTAAACATTAATTTTTTAAATGCATATATATTAAAAAAATTATCATGAATCTTTAATTTTTTATTATCATCAGAACCAATTTTTTTATTAAAGAAAATATGATTCTTATTATGTTTAAATTTATCTTTTTTTTTTTTAAACATAAAATGGTCAAATAATCAAAATGATGCATAATTATCCAAATTTTCTCTTTAATAAGAATAAAATAATCAATTTTTAATTTTAAATTATTATCACAATTATTAAAATATAAGCCAACTCAAAAAAAAGCGAGATTTATAATTAAAGTAAAAATGATGATAACTTCTCGTTTTGAAAAAGAGGTCACAAGTTCAAATCTTACAAGGGGGCAAGTTCAAATCCCATAAAGGGGGGTATGGTATGTACATCTTATCGGCTATTAATGATACAATTTAAAGTCACATTTATTGATACAAGTCACAATTATTGATACAATTTTGTACAAAAATTGGATATTAAATAAACAAGTATGAAATATTAAATCAACAACTTCTATCACAAGAATTCTTGATAGGGATAAATGAGCTACTTTTCAATAGTCCTTACAAACTTATCCTCCCTTCATATGGGTTATGGCCATGTGTCTATAATGATTAATGTGCATGGTCAACCTTGTAGGAAAGGCTTGCAGTTTATGATGTTACTATTAAGTTGTCTAATTTAATTAAGTGTATTAAATTTATGATTTTTTTTTAAATTAATTTTTTTTTGCTTACTCAAATCAATAGGAGTATTGGGAAAATGAATCTTTTTAATTATTTAAAATAAAAGTTTAAAATAAACTTTCGAATCTTTGTCCAAAATTTTTAATTCTCTCCAATGATTGGTTGAACTAATTAAATAATAAAATTAAATGGATGGAATAATTTCTTACTTTGGAAATAATTAAAAATAAAAGGAAATAGTTTAGCATAATTTACAATCCCAATTCTATCAAATTGATAAATATAAATGAATAATCTTATTATTACTAATATAATAATATTAAATAATACATCATATTGATTATTTATAATTAAATAGATTTAATATATTAATTGTTATTTATATCAAATCAAAATAAAAAGTTTATATATAACCTAAGAAAATTATTAAAAATAATTTAGAATAATGGAAATGTTTTTAAAAAGTAATATTTTAAATAATTATTTTTTATTATATATAATTAAATAGGTTTAATATATTAATTGTTATTTATATCTAAATAAAAAATACAGATTGTATTATGAAAATAAAATATATCTAAAAAATAAAGAATCATTTTTCACATGAGGTTTGGGTAATTTTGCCAATTCAAATTGTAAGATGTTTAGAAAAGTTATTATAGTGTATATAAGAATTATTTTTGACATTGGGTTTGGACATAATTTTCATATATATTCATACAAGTTCTTCAAGCAACTAATGCTTTGATAAGTTCATATTCTACCACATAAAATTGACATAATACATTTATTATATAAAAAGTAATAATTAAATCAAACAATGTGAACAATGAAGATACAATTCAAGATAATTGTACACTTTTACATACATATAAAGATAATTAATAGTATTTCAAAAAATATAACTAGGATGAAACTTTTCTTTTATTTTGTCTTCAATATATAAAGTCAAAATTATTTTAACTAATTTGTGATGGACCTTCTAGAAATCTCATGAATTTCATACTGAGTTAATCAGGTGATTTTCATAGTGCTACTGGCCAACCACAAAAATATACAATCTCAACCTGTAGATTATGAAATATTACATCCATGTTCATCTTGACCTTTAATTCATAATGGAAGTTAAAAAATAGAGCATAATTGTAAAATTTCATTCCTCTAGTTCTCAATCCATTCTGTTTAATTCTCTTAAGCATCCTATCTCTCAGCCTATAGCAGACACTTAATTCCTTTATACGAAGGAGGATATTATATCCACATCATCATTATCAAAGTAACTCTAAAGGGACCATAACAACCTATATGTAGGCATTTATTTTACTATAAGAACATAAAACATTATTATTCACTTCCACATTTCTATTAATTAGAAAAATTTAATTACTTTGTAAAATAATTAGAAATCATATAAATGATAGTAAACAGTAGGAAAATGCATGTTATCAAAGTAAATTAAAATGGACAATAACAACACATATTTAGGAATTCATTTTACTGTAAAAACATTAAAAATGATGCAAGGTTTTCAAGGTAAAATTAAAAACCTTGGCTTGTTTAAATTTATGTAAACAAGCCAAGTTTGAGTCTGTATTCTTTAGCCTTGAAATTAGCAGGCTATCTACCATTTTTCATTTTCTCATAATGGTCATATCTGAATGATGACAATACTCTCACAGCTTCTACATATTTTACAAGAAATAATACCACAAATGTCAATCATGTTCTTTCTCTTTGTCCAATATCAATTGTTTCTTTCGGAAAAGTTAATCCTTGAGATTATGTATAGTCAATGCTCATACCAACCTCAATGGTAATTAAAGTGTTTTGCCTTTTTGTATTGTTGATATTAGAATTGTATTCAGATGATGATCTTCGAAAGATAATATAGAATAATTATCAAACTCAATCATCACATAAGTGGGAGGATCGGGTGGAGCACTTCCTGGTTTGTAGAAAATTTTTCTAATATACCCTAGAGCTCCATTTACAAGACCTACTTGTATCCAAAGATTTGACATCAACATGACCCTTGAATTCTTAATTATCAATAATTATAAATCTTTTTCATCACTTGAACAATCTTCTGTAGTATTAACACTTCCTTCTTTTGTAGAAACACTACTTGCAATGAGTTGTTGCAATTAATGTAATATTTTCTTATTATAATTATGAACATTGTCATTTGTGGAAAACAAATGGACGAAATTATTGAAATCGACATTGCTTGTAGCATCCATGTTAGTATAGGTTGTCAACATTAGCAAATTTCAATCATCTATTTGTGGGTTTGCATCTCTTAGATTCATCAAAAGTTGACAAATTTTTTGTTGCTTGAACTTTTTTCCATCTTGTCTGAATATTTTATCTAATGTAACTATAGTTTTGAATTCTCGTCATAGTAACTTTTCCTGTTTTTTCTTGTCATATGTTTGTCTTTGATTGATTATATGCAACTGGCCTAAACCTCCTATGAATATCATAGATATACCTAAAAAATAATCATCAACAATCATTTTTAAAAATATATAGTATTTGTAGTCACATAAATTTTTCCACTTAATTAAATGAATATTTAGTATTTATTTGATTATTTAACCTTCAATCAATAATTAATTAAATTAATATTTAATTAATTCATCTTAACCCTCTTCTCCTATTAATTAAATAAATTATTCAATTTATTTGATTTAATTCACTTAACCAAATTCAAACCATTAATTAAATAAATAAATCATATTTGTTTAATTAAATCTTCTCTCACATTTAAATAATATTTATTTAAATCTCCCAAAATCCCATCTCCCACATTTAAATAAATTAACATTTATTTAAATCATCTTTATCCTCCACCCACTTGCATTTTCCTACAAATCCAAGTTGCACAACTATTTTAAATAAATAAATTATTTATTTAAAATCCTATTTATCCTCACCCACTTGAAACCTTTAATGGTTTCCCTTAAAGTCTTCAAACTTAATGGCTTCCTTCTAGAGTCTTCTCAAGCCTTTAATAGTTTCCCTCAAAGTCTTCAAACTTAATGGCTTCCTTCTTCTCAAGCCTTTAATGGTTTTCCTTAAAGCCTTCAAACTTAATGGCTTCCTTCTAGAGTCTTCTCAAGCCTTTAATGGTTTTTCTCAAATTCTTCAAGCATTTAATACTTTATCTTCCTTTTTCTCACATAAATAAATTAAGATTTATTTAAATAAAATCCAAAATTCACATTCACATTTAAATAAATTAATATTTATTTAAATATCTATCCAAATGCAAATTACACCATTTAATTGAAATAAACAATTTTATTTTAATTGAAAATCCCAAAATTCCTCCCACTTGCATTCTCCTACAAAATCCACTTGCATGCCTAAATCCCTTCTAGATTCTTCTAACTCCTTCTAATTAGCCTAATCCTATCCTAATCATTGTCACATTCCTAAATAAAAGGAAGTCACTTCTCAAAAACCTCCAAAGTCTTCAATAACCATTAAAGGATTTGTGTCTTCAAATGGTTAACCTCTAAAGTCTTCCAAACCATTAAAGGCTCTTACATAACCATTTATGGTTAACTCTCCTTTTACCTTTGGTTAGAGACTTTTCTCTAACTTAACCATCCTTTTGACTCATGGGTCTCTTCAAAACATTTATTTCTTTGACTAAGGTAATCATTTAACCCTTGCACATTCATTTATCCCTAGGATAAAAGGAATATCTATTAACCTAACCCTAACCCAACTCCCTAGGGTAACCATCATGTCCCCTCAAGCATTTAATGCTTATTATCTCTCCTCTCAATCCTCCTCATGGTGACACTTGTCAACATGGGATTGGGTTGAAAGTCTCACATGGATTGAATATCTTTCAATCCTAACCCTTGTTAAGATTGCTCAATCTTAACCCTTCATTTTCCCATTTCTTCTATAAATAGAACCCTTCTCCTCAAGCAAAGAAGGAAGCATTAGAATATTGTTGTTATACTGGTATTTGCATAGAGATTTTTTATAGCATCACTATCTACACTTCCATAGAATTTGTTTATCATATTCAACCATCTTGAATCTCCATATGGTATCCATGGCTAGTGCTAAAAGCTGAGAGCTACACTCATGTGGAACTTGGAGAGGAGAGGAACAAGGGAGGAGGAACTATGAGCATCTTTATTAGCATTTGGAGGAGTATAGTTTATCTATTCTATGTTTGTATGCTTTCTATTTCATGCTTAATATCTCTCTTGATATGTCTATTTAGGATAATCTTTTGTTGTTAACACTAACATTTGTTTCTTGTGCTCTTGTGTGTGTTGTCATTGAATAGATTTTCTAATCCTTTTTACAAAGCATCATTTGGTGAACCCGACGTGAATCAAAGAGCAATAATTTTGAAGACTACTAACTTCCAAATGTTTTAATTAACACACAGGTCATTCTCTTGCGCTTTTGTTCTTAGTTTAGCGCCTTCGCAAATTGATACTTTAGCGCTATTGTCTATACTGTTCCTCTTTCGTGTTAAGTAGCTCTTATGTTTTCACATAGAGTAGAGCTATTGTAATAGAGAGTTTTAAGAAAATTCCTTGTAACCAAAAACATAAATTTTTAGGCTTGCAGAAGCCCACCAAAACATGCGGATTTTTCTAACTAATTATCTTTTGTGGAGGTTTTAACTAACCCCTACAATAGGATTTTTTAGCAATTTTAGCTTAGGAAATGAATTTGTTCATATTGCTAACTTTGTCTTTCAAGTTAGGATAAAATAAAATTATTTTCCTTTTGGGTTAAAATCAACTACACTTTCATTTGGTATTTTAAAAGGAACCACATCTTTTGTTTGGAGCTCTAAAAAGAATCACAAAAACAAACACACAAAATTATTTTTTTGCTAAGTTAGGAACAAATTCTTTTGGTGCTTAAAATCAACAAAGAAAATTTTATTTCTTGGATCAAACTAAAATTCACAATCAACACTTCATTTTGTGCAAGTTAAAAAGAATCCCCAATTTTTCAAAGTTGTTTTCAAATCGATTTACTTCAAGCAAAACATGCTCTTAATTCAGTTGACTAGGATTTCCAATTCCTAGATTACAACACATTTTGCCATTGAAGGATAAAAAGAACACCATGATTGTTGGAGCAACATCTCCAATTAGATAGAACATCATTGCAATGACAAGTTAAAAAGAACAAGTGCATTTCATGTTTGGCACACTTGTGCAAAAAGAGTTTGTCGAGTGGTCCTACTTCTAACACATGTTATTCTCTCCCTTGCCTTTTGTGGTCCTAGGTGCAAGAGAAAAGTGTTAGTAACACTCAAGTTTTATCTTTTTAAGAGAGGCCTACCAAGAGATCGATCACTCTTGGGAACAACCTCACACGGTAAATCCTTCGAGCCGCTGAGAAATCAGGTGAGAGGGAAAGCTATAGCCTTGGGTATAGTTGTTCCTATAGTGTAACTTGCCGAAAGGACAAATGGGCCCCACCACAACTTAGAAGGCTCTTAAGTGAGTCACTGCAGAATGAACTTATGTCTAAAAACATCAAAAATTACTAAACACCTTTAAGTAGTATCCCACCTGTTCTATTGATTGAGGATATTTGTGAGAAGTTCAATGCAAGAGCATAGATGGTTTTGCTCCCAAGATACTCACCATACATATTTCCTTGAGTAGAAACATAGCTTTTTGAAAAGTTACTTATAGCCTAATAAAAGTGGTGACTCCCCCATCATAGGGATCACCTATTTATTATGCTTGTGCAAGACTTATTATATCACATCCTTACCTCCCACAATGGGATTCGTAAGGTATGTAGTACCAAAGTTGATGAAATATCAAGATGTGGGCTGAAATTATCGAAACTGGCCATTTGACCTTAGGGATAAAGAGTGTTTGAGGTGTCTTCATTTTGTGTCAGACCAGTACAAATTGAGCCGACTTTAGGCTTTGGAAAAACACCTAAAAAAACATTTAAAGGAAAGGGTCATAAAAGTCCAAGGATTGGGTTGATCTATACCCACACTTAATTATACCTTTTGAGGCAACATTCTTGTGTTTGTGTGCTTGCTTTGTTTTCTTATCAAAGAAAAATCAAAAATCAGTTCCAAAAATAATTATTCATCCAAACATAAACATTTTCAAAATACCAACAAAGGATCAAAATCAAACAGAAAAGTATCACACTATATGACCATTCTTCACATCTTGAGAAAGAAGAATCTTCATCAACACATCAACTTGAAGAAAAGACCATTGAGCTCAAAGGATCTTATCAAAAGAAGGAATTTCTTCTATCTTAATAGACAAATATTTTTCTCTAATAGAGATTTTCTACATCACATGCGTCTCTATCTTCAAGGGAAATCAAACGAGTTTGATCAAGAGTCATTAAACCGCCGAGCTTTTATGCAATATCGCGCTTTGAGTTATCACAAGAACAAAGGAGGCAAGATCAACCCTGACTTCTTTTGAGACATTTGCATCACATATAACATAGCTCAGGAAGAACCACCAACTCCCAAAAGAGAACAAGAAGAATTTGTCCCCTATGTGACACGAAATTTTTATTGAAGCTAACATCTCATCCATTCTCATATTCACATCATCAATCCATTTCAACTCTCAAAACATTAAGAGGTTCTTGTCCTAAATTCTATTTTTGATATTGCTTGAATCAAACACAAAAATATCACTTTTTAAAGTGTCTCTACATCTAGGATAAACTCATCTTAGAGGCATTTCTACATAGGTTACAACTAGTTTATGAATGAATCCTCTCATTACTAGGTAGTTGGATCTGTAACACATCTCAGATCTCTCTAAACCTTATCACATCAAACTTTATCAATCAAACACAACAAGAAAATGAAGAAAAACTTTGGTAACATCTACCTTTAGTGCTAGAGATCCATATGCAAAACAACCCACCAAACATAAATCTCTCATTTCATCAACAACTCATCATCATTTTCACCCAACTTCAACAAAAACTTGTAAACAAAATGGCTCAAATCAGATCTAGAACAAGACAAATAGAAATTGAAGAAGAAGAGGAAGACAATATCAATGAATTCCAAGAATCCCTAGGAGGAAATGTAAATGACAAAAATCCAAGTACTCCTACTCATGCGGCAATAGAAATGGAACAACACAACCATCTCTTTAATTGATTGTTTGATGAAATACTCAAGAGCAATGTTGATGCTCACTTTTTAAGACTTGCTCAAGAAGGAGCCAAACTACCCCCTGACTTTGATGTTGCACAACTAAGGAAAGCATCAAAATGACAAAGTCGCAATGAGGAAGAAAGAGGTCGAGATCACATAGGATATAACCTTCCTCAAGGTAAACCCCCACCTCCTCCTCCAAATGAAATAGAAATGTTGTGGAAACAAGTCGAAACGCTCGCCCAACAACCTCATAGTGGTGTAAAAACTAATCAATTTTCACTCAATGACATTTGTCCCTATCCCTTTGATAGGAATCTTCATATGCCACCTTTTCCATGAGAGTTTGAAATACCCAAGTTCGAAAAGTATAGAGGAAAAGGAGATCCTCATGATCATGTTCGAGAATTCCATTCAGCTTGCCTTGAAGTGACATATGAGGATACGTATCTAATGTGCCTTTTACCCCAAAGCTTGGGAGGAAAAACCACATCATGGTTTTCCTGATTACCAGGTGGCATTAGGACATTTGAAGAACTCATCCAGAAGTTCCTGACACATTACTCACACAACATTGAACGTGATATGACCATGGCTGATTTATGCAACACTAAACAAAAACCAGGTGAACTATTTTCAGTCTTTTTGCAACGATGGTGTCAAATGTCTAGTAGATGTTCTCTTGAGTTACTTGAATAAGAACTAATGGACATATTTATTTCCAACTTAAACGAAGAAATGGAATTTCACCTAGACGTAAAAGACACAGATTCTTTCAATGACATGATCACCAAAGGCTTAAAATATGAGCAAGCTCTCATCAAGAAAGGACTTATCAAAATCTACAATGAGCCAAAGGATAGCCCTCATCCATGCTTCAATAGTGACACGCCTAACTTTTGGAACAAAAAAAAAACATCATCAATGACGGGGTTGTGGATGTATGAATTATCAAAAGTGCACAACTTGTGGTCCAATTTGTGGGACAGAACCCCCCACCCAAGAATAACACAGTTGCTCCTCCAAATCAAGGCCGCAACACATCTCAAGAAGAACTCAGACAACATCAACAAAATTTTGAACCAAAGTGAACATACACTCCCTTAGGGGAACCCATTGAAATAGTGTTATGCCAACTAGTTTCTCAAAATCTGGTTACCTTACCCAAAACATCAAATTATGAACCTCAAGTCAAGCCTTCATGCGATTTCCATCAAGGGAAAGGGCATCAAACAAGAAATTGTCATAGATTGAAAGATCTTATTAAGAATCTTATTGACCGAGGTGAAATCGAAATCGAAGGACATGACCCAAAGACAATAAACAATGATCATCTCATGTTTAAAAATCCACTTCCATCACATGATCAAAGGGGTCCTTCCACTTTGGGGATAAACATAGATACCACCAATTATACGCAAGCCGCATATAATTACACTGTGAATCACCTATATAATGCCAGTGAACAGATTGCAACTATAACCATCAAAAATCCTAGCTCCACTTGCAATGTTGTTACATGTCGTGGCAAGATTACCATAAAAGAAGCTCCACAGGGCACCCCATCTATCCCAAAGGAGTATAACCTTATGGAACAATTAGACAAAATGCCCGCATTGATATCTATCTTAGAGATATTGCACCTATCCCCATCTCATAAAACAATCTTGGATCAAGCTCTCCAAGAGGCATCAGTCCCTACAAACCTAAATATAGATCAGTTCCAAGCCATGGTTGGAAATCTAAGGTCATCATCTTGTCTCACTTTCTCTAAAAGTGACAACTCCTACTTCCAACAACCTCACAACACCTCACTCCACATTGAAGGGTTTATCAACCAACATAGGATCAAGCGAGTCTTGATTGATAATGGAGTAGGCCTGAATATCTGTACTCTATAATTAGTCAGAACTTTGGGATATGCAATTGAATCAGTGGATCACCGCAAGAAGATCACAATCAAATCCTATGATGTTGCAGAGAGTTCATCCAAAGGAGCTGTGGTGCTGCCAGTCTGAGTGGGCCCTATGGTGAAACACATCATCTGTCAAGTTCTGGACCTTCCTCTTTCATACAATTTATTATTAGGAAGACCTTGGATACATGCCATGCAAGTCGTTCCATCTACTTACCATTAGTGTATCAAGTTCCTGCATAATGGTGTAGAAATCACAATCCTAGGTGATGCAAACCGCTTTGCATATTATCATAATATAAGTCATCAACCAGAGATTATCGTTCCTGACAATAGAGAAGCCATCTTATCCACATCATACATAAGTCCAGCCTCTCTTTCCAATTCAAACACCACTATACCCAAGCAAGAGAAGCTCAAGATAAAAATAGCCGAAGAAGGTCCTGGAGAGTACAATCTAAGCCAACTCTTTTATGTTGGACAAATGCCCACTTCTCCTAGAACACATGGCGAACCTCAATAGATACTTAAAGGACCACTAATCAAGCCAGCATGTACTTTGACACTGTTCATCCTTGGAAAGAGTCAAGAAGAAGAAACTAGAGATGGAGACTTAGCAGAATGGATCTATAAAGATCCTATCACCACCGACATTCTACAAGCTAAGCTTCCCAAAAATCAATATGGAAAAGGCCTTCTCATTATGAAAAGAATGGGATATGATGGTCAAAGTGCTTTAAGGCATTGTAAGCAAGGGCGACATGAGTCACTGCAGCTAGAATTAAAACCCAAAGATAACACTGGCCTAGGCTTTCAAAAGGAGATCCTTCCTAAGCTCTGATTCAAAGGGAAACCCAGCAAACCACTATATCAGCCTATTACAAAGAGGTCACCTTTGATTATAAAAGCAGCACCATGCACCATAGCAATTGCTCCATTGAGGCTAAAAATCCCAATAGTAACATCCACAACACCCATCATCCCACCAATAAAATTAGTAATCCCATCAGTAACAACAATAACATCAATAGCACCATTAGCAGCAGCAACTATATCAGAACCCACAGCAGTATCTATGACATCAACAGTTCCAGGAGAAGCAGCAGAGTCAACACTACCAATACTCCCTGTATCGGATTCATTGATCCCCATACTTCTTCGTGTAGCACCGATCATTTCATCTACAAAGGTACATCAACCGATCACACTTGTAGTGTTTAACTCAAAAGATATCTCAGTCTAGTATAGTAATCGGCTATTGGAAAGTGACTCAGAGACTGACTCACATGAGTGGGAATTTGATTTGGTACACCTTAATACTTTAGATGAGGAAGACACATCACCCCCTCCACCCTACAAAGACATCCCCATTTATGGAGAAGCATAGATAAAGACCTCTTGGGTTCCTGAGCTGTAAACTTCTTCCACAGACCCTATGTCACATCCTACGTGTGATTCTAACAGGGAGAGTACCATCAACGACCTTGAACACAATATCTTAACCCCCACTGACACATCTAATGAACTTAACCTAATCGATGAGGTAATGCCCATTATCTATCTTGAACTCATTCAATGGAACCAACCTAATCCCCCATGCCTTGACCACTTCCAAAATGATGAGTTGATCATTGACTTTTTGGAATTACGAGATAACATACCAAGTGTGGATCACAAAGCTAGATTTTCCATAGAAATTAATAGCGCAATAGATGCATGGTACAGTATGTACAGAGGGTCCAACAAACTTCCTCAAAGCCATGGATGAAGAGACTTTGAAGAAATCAATTGGACCATGAATGATCTTCCATTGGAACCACAAAACAATGCTTTTCTCAAGAGCACTTCAAACAAAACTTGTTCCAAACCCCAAGAAAAGATCAGAGCTCACTACTAAAACATCAAAGGAGATCAAATCAATCAAAAATAGGTTCAGTACGGGCTCATGGAGCCATGGTACGGACTGTACTCTAAAAAGTGCAGAAAATTAGTTAAAAACTCACAAAAATGAGAGCAAAATAAGTATTTCTCTTAATTTTCCAAAATGAACAACCCATACAATGATTGGAACATGGTTTATATACATGTGCCAACTTGTTGAAGCACTTGTATGGACAGGTACAGTCTGGAACTAACCAAAACCACCAAAAACCACTTTTTTGACAACTTTTGACAACTTTTTGACAACTTTTGATGCTCAAAAATTGCATTTTGACTTTTGGTGATTTGGCACTAAAACCAATGACTCAAAATCATCTAGAAACACTAAATAAACATGCTCCAATGTCTTTCAAGGCTTTCCAACATCAAAAATTAAAAAATGCTCATTTGGACCCAAAATTGACAATTTTTAGCTTGCCGAGCAAAAAAACAAAAATCGTGGAAACTCTTAAACACAAATGAGTTCCAAGCCTTATTAAACCACAAAACAAACCTATTAAACCTACTAGAAGCATAAAATAAACACACATGCTTAATTTGCAATAAAATGTTATACCTGCTAGGATTTGAGCATTCAGGTGCTCAGGTGCTCTGCACCACTCATCAACACTATACTGACTTAAGTCTTTAGGCTCCTCCAAAGCCACAACTAAACGATCAAATTTGGGAGGAAGACTTCTAAGAAATTTTTCAATAATTTTCCTCTCTTCTATTGCTTTTCCACGGGACTCAATTTGATTAGTCAGTCCCACTACTTGGGTAAAAAAAGATTCTACAAAATCTGAAATTTTTATAGACAAATTTTCTGCTGGAAAGAGAGGCAGAGGACAAAAACAAACAAATAATAACAGAGATTAACCCAAACAAGAGCAAAAACTAATCTTTGTATTCATATATGTATATATATTTCAGAATCATTCAAAAACTCATACAGTCTGATTTTTATAACAAGGCTGCAACATTTGACAATAAGCTTCCCCTGTTTCTTGCTTAGTTTTCTGGGTGCTGCTACAGCTCCATATATTTTTCCCTGTTTTTCATACCTCTTCCAATAACTGCCATACTCAGTCTATTAAGAGTTACAAAAAGACTTCTAGACTCTTCCATACATAAGCATCAGGGAAACAAGAAATAAAACTCCTAAATTATTCAATGCATTTACTTCTATGTGGTACATCTAGTGCAGAGATATCATAGATAGATTACAATCATATTTTTTTAATTCAAAATCTGTCCTGTTTTGAGTAAGGAAGAAGGCACAGGCACAGTAAGATTGAGTAGATGGGATGGACAGCAGTCTACAGAGGAGTAGGTGGGCAGTTGGAGATTAATTTCAACATTTTCAAAATCCCTTCTTAAAATCTGCAACTTATCAGTCTTTACTTTATCCATATACCTTGATATGCAACTCTTGGGAGTATGCTCTGGTGCATTTCTTAATCAATTTAAAATAGTGCCTTTCCATCCTTCTTTCTCTTCTCTTTCAAAGATCTTTCTCAGCTTGAAGAAGAGCATTGTACGCCGCCTGGTCTGCTGGTTCTTGATATTTATTTTCTACTAGATGTCTTGAGACCTTAAAAAAGGCTTTCATAGTTAATGAACAATACTCATAAAATAGACACAAATACCGTCTCCCCTGATACCAGGTGAAAACCAAATGGGATAGTAGTGAAGAGATAAAATTGCAAAAGCCCTAATTTATATATATTAATTTCATAAAAACACTTGTACATCAACAGCTTCAGCTATAACATATTGTTTCTACATAGAAAGCTGCAGCTTCAGCTTTTCATTCAACTTCTGATAATGATAATAAAGATACAAAGCATTTACAATATATTCATCTGTTCACGGGAAGAGCACAGTACAACTCATAAAATTAATTAGATTTAATATCATTGTAAACTCCAGCATATCCCAATAAGGTCATGTCCTATATAGGGTAAAAACATTAATTACAATTAACATAACATGAATTATCACATTAAAATCCAGCAGGTGGTTATTAGCAAAAAAAATCTGATTTCATTATGGAATGCTGCAGACGACTGGAGGAGTTACAGCACGACACTGGCAAAAAACCACGAAGATTTTTCTAAAACTAATTTTAAAAAAAGGCAAATTTATGTTTCTATACACTACGAAATAGTAGCGTCAAATAATTTAAAGTTTGGAATCTTCAAATATAGTAAATCAAATATAATAAGAAACATATAAGCTAAATATAGTCTCCAATTTTTCCTCTGTTATCTTTATTCTTTGTTGCTCTCAATACCCAAGTAAGAATGAGGAGAAATATGTTGAACCTTTCTCCCATAAGAAATTTTAACCTTGGTCTTAATTCATTGAGCTCTTCATTCCAATCCAATGGCAACGTCAAAGGTTCAGTTTTACCAAATTTTGTTGTTCAACAACAATCTAAGCATCTACCATCATACATTATTCAAAGTTAATATGAGTATCAGATTGCCCAACAAGATGGATAGATTTACATCTGATGATATTATTCATAGAATAAGTTTTGGTTAACAACTTAGTCTTCATTATAACCACTAGCAAAACATTTCTAGTATTTTTCATTAAGTAAAAATGGGTTTTACTGTTGAAGTGCTTACGTGTTGACCCCATTTTGACCTTGATGCCAAAAGTGTGATTCTTGGCTAACAATGATAGGTAATATCTTCTACATTTCATTGTCTATTTCTGTTATGATCAGTTATTCCATTTCTTTTCGCATTTTAGAAATCAGAATGGAAGTGTTTGTTAAAAGTAATCATTATTGTTTGCAATATCCTCTTTCAGATGTATACATGGCATTTACATTTGTTTTAAGAAACAACAAAACAGTTGGTGTAATTGTGAGATCTGTTTTCCAATTGTATTTAGTTTGTAACCCTAACTCGTGTTTTCATACTCTTCTTTGAGATTTTCTTTTGCACAATATGTTGATTCTGTTTACATATAAAGATGGACATTATTGTGAGTTTTGTTTTGAAGAGGGAAAAAAAAAAAAAAAAATCTTAAAAAGAGGGGTTTCTACAGAAAAGTTTGTTTGATCTTGATTCTGCTCTGGTTCTGATATAGAGTACAGATTGTAATATTTGATTGTTGTAAGGTTGCGATGATTACCCTCTATAAATGAAATCTTTTGATTATGTTGATATATCTAACTCATTCAACTCATTGATAAGTTTGTAGTTGCAAGATACATTGCACCTATAAGGTTACCAGTGATTGGAATTTGAGTTGTTCTTGATATTGTATAAGACTTAGGGGTTGATGCTCCTTGAAGTAGATACTTGTAAATTCAGTGTACAGAGTTGGTGCTCTTTGAAATAATAAAAGGAATCATTTGGTGAGTGATTTTTCTACCCCAAGAGGGTTTTCCACTCATGAAATCTTTGTGCCATGTGTCAAATGTGTTTTATATGTTCCATTAGTTGATCAACTCTTATACTTTCAATTATCCTGTTTATTATGTGTTTATCTGTTGCACATTTTATTGTGCTCTTAAAATCAAGTGAGAAACTTTATCTATTTTCAGTTAGATCATTATTGCATATTAAGTCAAGAAGTTTAGCACAAAAGGATCACTCAATTAGTTAATATTGAATGATCTGAAATGAATGCTTGCATAAAAGTTTTGTGTATAACTCATATCTCTGAAGAAACTTTTGTGTTTTGGTCATAAAGTATAATTTATCATATAGTGAGTCAAAATTTTATAGACTCTGATTCACCCCCCCTCTCAGAGTCTACCCATTTCCAACAAGTGGTATCAGAGCATAGGGTCCTTCCATATAGGTTTGTCCTAGGGATTGTCCTGGTCTTTTGGAAGTTATTATGGCTCAAACTCAAGAAGGTGCTTCACTGTCAATAATTCCTCTTTTTTAAGGAATTGATTATATGTTCTGGAAGATTAGGATGGAAACTTATCTCATTTCAATTGATCTTAATGTGTGGAACATTGTGACCACAAAATATACAATTCTTCCCACTATTCCTACTGACCCTGATGATAAAACCAAATAATGCCAGAACTAAGCATGCTCTCTTATGTGGTCTCACTAAAGATGTCTTTGTTAAAGTCATACATTGCTCTTCTGCTTATGATATTTGGAAAAAAATTGAAATTATTTATCAAGGGGATGCTAAGGTTAAGGAGTCTAAAATTCTTACACTCAAAACTCAGTTCAAATCCTTAAGAATGAAAGAGGATGAAACAGTAGCAAGCTATTTTCTTAGAGTTGATGAAATAGTAAATTCTAGAAAGGGTCTTGGTGAAGATGTTGAAGAAAAGGAAGTTGTTAATAAGGTGATTAGAACCTTGTTACCCAAGTTTGAAACTGAATTTTCAACCTTAGAAGAAAAGAAAAGCTTTTCTACCATGACACTTGATAACCTACAAAGCATTCTTACTACCTATGAGATGAGGATAGGTAATAATCCTTCTTCTTCAAAAGAAACAACTTTTAAAGTAGAGAAGAAAGAAGAACCTGACAATGAGTCTGAACTTTCAGATGCTATAGAAGCCCTTCTTGTTAGAAAATTGAAAAAGAAATATAAGGGTAAATTACCTTTTAAGTGTTTTAATTGTGGCAAAGCTGGACACTTTGCTACTCAATACCCTCTAAGTGATCAAAACAGTGAAGAAGAAAAACCAGAAAAATTTTATAAAAAGAAAATGTGGAATCCTAAAAAGAAATTCAATACCTTCAAGAAAAACAAGAGTCTCTTTACTAAAGAAGACCTTGGAGATGAATCAGATGATTCACCTTGTGAAGGTGATGAAACTCTGTTTATGGCAGAGTTAGAAGATGTAACTAGCAAAACCAAAAATAAACTTGTTGATTTAGATCAAGGAGAAATTGATCTTGAAGGAGACTTTCTTTGTGCTCTAAAATAAATTAAGAGGTTAAAGAAACTTGTAGCTTCACATGAAAGTTCAAATCAGATTCTACAAGTCGAGTTGAATGATGCAAACTTAGTGATCTCAAACTTGAAGTCTCTTCTTGAAGAAAGAGAAAAGAAAATTGAAACATTAGAACAACAGTCCACAAAAATTCAAAAACAAACTGAACAATATGAAAGTACAATGCATCTAAATGATATCTTGAGCAAGCAAAAGTTGCATAAAGATCTGGCTGGTATAGGTTTTGATAAAGCTAAATCATCAAAGCTGAACACCAAGCCTACAACCAGAAAATCATTTTAGACTTACAACAGAACAACACCTTTTAGGTTTGGTTTCTTTCATGTATATTGTTTCTATTGCAATAGGTTTGGTCATAAGGTTAACACTTGCAAATTTCTGCAACAAAGAACTCCTATGTTTGGAAACAATCAAGCCTATGGCTTTCCAAACATAGTGAAGTGTAATAAGTGTAACATCTTTGGACATACTACTACACAGTGAAATGGTGGCTTTGTACGATTTGGGGATAATTCAGGAGCTTATGTACGAGGTAAAGGTACATTACTGCTAAATGATGATACTCCTATTCATGATGTGTATTTTGTTGAAGGATTAAAGCACAATCTATTGAGTGTCACTCAAATTTGTGATAGTAGTTATAGTGTATCTTTTAGCTCTCAAGACTATACTATCAAAAATAAATTTGGTAAAACTGTTGCTTCTGGTCTGAGAACAATTGGCAATGTTTACAATTTGCTTGATTTCACTGATTATGAGAATAATGAAGGCATTTGTCTTATGGGTCAAATAGAAGAAAATTGGTTATGGCATAAATGCCTAGGACATATAAACTTTCACAATCTGATTAGGATCAGTAAAAATCAGAATGTCAGAGGTTTTCCTATTTTGAGCAAACCATTCAACTCAGTTTGTAAAGAGTGTTTAAAAGGTAAGCAAACAAAAGTGTCTTTCAAATCTAAAGAACATTCTTCTACAAGACCATTACAGCTTGTACACACAGAGTTATGTGGTCCTACAAGGATATAATCAATAAATGGTGAAAAATATTTTATACTTTTTGTTGATGACTGTACTAGAATGGCATGGGTCACTTTTCTCAAACACAAATCTGAAGCATTTGATAGATTTAAGATTTTCATAAAAATGGTTGAATGAGAAACTGATCTAAAATTAAAATACTTAAGATCGGATAAGGGTGGTGAGTTTACTTCATAGGAATTCATTGATTACTGTGAAAAATATGGTATTAAAAGACAATATGTTGCTGCTCGTACACCTCATCAGAATGGAGTGGTTGAGAGAAAAAATAGAATAGTCAAAGAAATGGCTCGCACAATGCTCAATGAGGCAAATCTGCCAGATAGTTATTGGAAAGAAGTTGTACACACAGCTGTTTACATTTTGAATCCTGTACAAATCAAGGTAAAATCTACCTTTACTCCTTATGAACTCTGGTATGGAAAAGCTGCTTCTATTAAATATTTCAAGATTTTTGGTGCCAAATGTTATATAAAAAGAGATGAAGAAAATCTAGGAAATTTTGATGCCAAAACTGACGAGGGTATCTTTCTTGGATACTCTACTCATAGCAAACCCTATAGAGTTTCAATAATAGATTGAACAAAATTGTTTTAACAATAAATGTGAGGTTTGATGAACAATTTTTGTTAAGTAATGATTTGTAGGACGTTGAGGAAGAGGAAGATACTTTAACAAAGCTTGATCAAGTTCCTAAACCTGCAGAAATAGAAAAGAAAAATGAAATATGTTCATCAAGTTCTGATGAAGAAAATACAGAGAGTTCAAATGCAGAGATAGGTATTCCCCATTACACACCTTCAAAAATCATAACAAAAAGACATCCTCAAAGTCAGGTTATTGGCAATATAGATGCAAGTTTTTGATTAGAAGAAGGGCAAAAACAACTGAACAAGCTCAAATGGCTGAGAATTATTGTTTGGTAACTGATTTCAAACCCAAAAATGTTTCTGATGCTTTATCTTATGAATGTTGGTTGAATGCAATGAAAGATGAAATCAGTAAAATAGAGAAAAGTCAAACTTGGGAGTTAGTGCGTAGGCCAGTTGATAAAAATGTGATAGGAGGCAAATGGGTTTTTAGAAATAAGCTTGATGAATCTGGAAGGGTTGTTAGAAACAAAGCTCATTTTGTTTGTAAGGGTTATGCTTAGTAGGAAGCAATAGAATTTGGTGAAACATTCGCACCTATAGCTAGATTAGAATCAATCAGAATCTTTCTTGCATACTCTTGCTATAAAAACTTTAAAGTTTACTAAATGGATGTCAAAACTGCCTTTCTAAATGCTTATCTTGATGAAGAAGTTTATATGGAACAGCCGAAAGGTTTTGAAGTTGTAGATAAACTTGATTATGTATACAAGTTAAAGAAAGCACTCTATGGCCTTAAATAGGCTCCAAGAGCTTGGTACTCTAGAGTAGATAATTATCTTATAGCAAATGGATTCACTAAAGGTGTTGTAGATAGCAACTTATATGTTAAAGTCGAAGGTAATGATATCTTAGTGGTTGAGATATATGTAGATGATATTATTTTCTGCTATAATAATGATTCCTTACCTAAAAAGTTCTTTAAAATCATGGAATCTGAGTTTGAAATGTCTATGTTGGGGGAACTAACATTCTTTCTTTGTCTTCAAGTGATACAACTTCAACAAGGTATCTTCTTGTCACAAACCAAATATGCAAAAGAGATGATTAGAAGATTTAATATGGTAGACTGTAAACCAATTAACACTCCAATGCAGACAGGTTGTAAGTTGACAAAATCTGATGACTCACTTGAGGTAAACCAATCAGATCATAGGTCAATGATTGGAAGTCTATTATATTTAACTGCATCTTGACCAGATTTAATGTTTGCAGTATGTCTAGTCTCACGCTTTCAATCTGCACCTAAACAATCTCATTTGAATGTTGTAAAATGGATCTTTAGATATATTAAAGGCACACTAGATTATGGTCTTTGGTATCCTTGCAATAATGATTTCACTCTTGTTGGTTTCATTGATTCCGATTGGGTCGATTGTCTAGATGATCGTAAAAGGACTAGTGGAGCTGCCTTTTTTCTTGGTGATTGTCTTGTTGCCTAGCACAGTCTAAAGCAAGATTGTTTCACTCTATCCACCGCAAAGTCTGAATACATTGTAGTCACTTCATGTTGTACACAACTGATATGGATGTCTCATCAAATTACTAATATGGGCATTTATGTAGCTAAACCTATTTCAATTTATTGTGACAATACAAGTGCAATTAATCTTTCTAAAAATCCTTTTATGCACTCTCGCACTAAACATGTTGCCATCAAACTCCATTTTCTACGAGACCAGGTGTTGGCTAATGAGTTTCAATTAGTATTTGTACCTTCAAAAGCCCAAGTTGCTGACATATTTACAAAAGCTCTATCTAAAGACAAATTTGAAAGGCTCCAAGACAAGTGTTGGGAAAAATGGTGTCTCAACCTTGCATTTATGTGAGGTTACTATTTATAGTAAGTTTTTATTTGAGCACGAAATGGTGCGAAACTCTCCTTGAAGCTTCTGGTTGGCTAGGTAAGCATTCTGGTAAAGTTGCGTCGCAAGGTCACAGCTGGTTTTGAAGATATTAAAGTTTTCGTCTTGGAGGGGTGCAATAAAATGTTTAAACTTAATTTTGGGGACTTTAGAGGCTCCGAAACGCCCTGAAAAGTTGCCGTAACCGGCGAAGCGGGTTACGAGGTGATAGAGCACTTCGCGAGCTTTCCGGCGCTTCAAACGGTTCGTCAATCGGACACCCGGTTCTCAAGTTATGGCCTCCGGAAGTTTGTACTCCTGAAATAGGAAAAAATAATTTGTATCGAATACATAAATGAGCTGTAAAAGGGAGCGACACGTGTTGATGTGTGCTTTAACATGTCATAGGGCATCTAGAAGGGAGATAAGGTCGGCTACACCTTATTGGGTGGTTTTAGCCCATGGTTTTGTAATACCGTTTGACGGTTTCTTGTATTGTATCTCCTATTTATGAGGTGTGTGAGATAAAGGTTGTGTGTATGAGTCTTATGGCTATTGAGTTGCCTCTGAATCTCTGTTTAGTGCTACTCCTGCGAAGAGCTTGCTCTGCAAGTATTTTGTAATCTGTTTTTGATTGCTGAATAAAATATTGAGCTGCTTTTGGAGGGTGGGGTTTTTCTCCCGAAAGGGTTTTCCCCACGTAAATCACTGTGTTGTGGTATGAATGCTATTATATCTATTTCTATTTTCTGTAACTGTTGTAATGATCTGAAAAAGTTTTGCATTACCCTCCTCTCAAGGTTAGTGTAGGAAGTTGTTTCCGCTACTTAACTTCCTTACAAGTGGTATCAGAGCCTGATCACCTTTGGTTTCAATTGTGGGCAGTTGGGTTTTTTGAACTAATCCAGATTTGAGTGGGAGCTTGTGCAGAAGACACTTTTTGATCTTGTTGCAGGAATATTTAGATGGCGAGTTCGTCAGGGAGAATAGAGGTGGAGAAATTTAATGGAAGTAATTTTGAGATGTGGAAGCTGAAGATGGAAGATCTGCTAATAGATCGAGATCTTTGGGATGCTGTTGATGCGAATGTCCAAAGGCCCTCAGATCCTACTGCGGCAGCTCAGTATGATGTTATGGACCGAAAAGCCAAGGGTCTAATCAGACTGTGCCTGGCAGACTCTGTTCTAATCAATGTCCATGAAGAAAACTCTGCAAAGAAGCTATGGACTAAGCTTGGTGAGATGTATCAAGTGAAATCTTTATTAAATCAAATTTTCTTAAGAAAGAAATTGTATTCCTTGAAGATGGAAGAGGGTGGACGAATTGCAGACCACCTAGAAGCATTCAATATGATTGTGGCTCAATTATTATCCGTCGGTGTTAAGATGGACGAGGAGGAGAAATGTCAGATCTTGCTTTGTTCTTTGCCTGATTCGTGGGATTCTCTTGTTATGGCTATCGGTAGTACTTCTGTTGTTTTGAAATCTGAAGACGTGGTGGGTGCCCTACTCGGTGAAGAGATGCAAAGGAAGGTATCCATCAGTTCAAAGGAAGCCCTAACCGTTCGTGGAAGACCTAAGGAGAAAGGCAAGAAGAATGAGAAGCGTGGCAAGTCCAAATCCAAAGGGAGATCGAAATCTCCTGGAAAGTCCAAAGTCATTTGCTGGAATTGCGGTAAACCGGGTCACATCCGTAAGGACTGCAAAGAAGAAAAGAAGAAGAAAAAGAAAAAGTTCGATTCTGATTCTGAGTCCGACAAGGAAGATGGTGATGCATTTATTGCGGCTTTGGCGACTCATGCAGGTAATGATGCCTGGCTAATTGACTCAGGTGCATCTTTTCATATGACTTCCAATAGAGATTGGTTTTCTGAATATGAAGGATTTAATGGAGGCAAGGTGTACCTGGGTGATGATTCACATCTAGACATTGTTGGTTGAGGTAAAGTTAGAATCAGGTTTTCTGATGGTAGAATAAAAAGGATTAATGGTGTGTTGCATATCCCTGGATTAAAACGAAACCTGTTATCTGTGAGCAAACTAATAGATGCAGGTGTGCAGGTAGTCTTTTCTGAAGCAGGATGTAAGATGATTAAGGGTGCTATGGTAGTTGCTAGAGGTGTCAGGTTTGGCACTTTGTATAAGCTTGAAGCATACACTGTTGAGTGTAATAGCACTTCTGTAAAAAGTAAATCTGCAGATACTTCACTGGAAGATTTGAAGGTTTCACCTTCAGCAGATGGAAATGGTTTTTGGGTACCTAAGGGTGCTCTTTCGTCTGAAGCAAAGTTACCTGCAGACAAGACTATGTTATGGCACCAGAGACTTGGCCACATTGGAGAAAAGGGTCTAAGGACCTTGAAAAATAAAAACCTTGTTGAAGGTTTGAATGACTGTAACCTTGACTTTGATTTCTGTGAGCATTGCATTTATGGAAAACAAAACCGCGTTCAGTTTTACTCGAGTTCTCATAAAACTTATGGTGTTTTGGATCTTATCCATTTTGATGTGTTTGGTCCAGTAGATGTCTCTTTGATTGGAAAATCCACATATTATGTTTCATTTATTGATGATTTTAGTAGAAGGACATGGGTATATTTTCTAAAGAGTAAATCTGAAGTTTTTAGTCGTTTTAAAGAATTTAAAGCAATGGTTGAGTTGCAGACTGGAAAGAAAATAAAATGTTTGAGAACTGATAATGGCGGTGAGTTTTGCTCTAATGATTTTGATAGATTCTGTAAAGACTGTGGAATTAACAGGCAGAAGACAACTCCGTATTCTCCACAGCAGAATGGAGTTGCAGAAAGAATGAACAGGACACTGATGGAGAAGGCTAGGAGTATGTTGAGTGGTGCTGGTCTCGAACAAAAGTTTTGGGCTGAAGCTGTTGCCACTGCTTGCTACCTGATTAACAGGTCTCCTACATCAGCTCTTATTGATAAAACGCCTATGGAAGCATGGTCAGGTCACAAGCCTTCATTGAGACATCTTAGAGTTTTTGGTTGCGAGGCATATGCACATGTGCCAAAGGAGAAGCGAACAAAGTTGGAGAACAAGGCTGTGAAATGTATCTTCATCGGGTATAGTTATGGTGTGAAAGGATACAAGCTTTGGGACCCTGTTGCACAAAAGGTAATTCACAGTAGAAGTGTTATTTTTAGAGAAATTAAGTCTCCTTCTATTACATTGCAGCCAGAACAGACTAAAAAAGAAGATGTGATTCAACTTCCTTCTACACCTGAAAGAGTTGAATCGAGACCCCTAGATAGGCAAGAATTTGAGGAGAGCTCGTCTAGCTCTGAATCTTCAGAAGAGGAGGAAGAACCTCCAACTCAGCTTGTTCGAAGGTCTACAAGACATAGACAACCACCTGAAAGGTATTCACCTGATGATTGGAGATGTATTTTTGCTCTGAATACTAGTGTGGATGAACCAAAATCTGTAGAAGAGGCATTAGGTATGAATGATGCAGAATCCTGGAAGATTGCTATGGAGGAAGAAATGGCAGCTTTGAAAAAGAATGATACATGGGATCTTGTACCATTTCCTGAAGGACGAAAACCTGTTGGTTGTAAATGGGTGTTCAAGAAAAAGATTGGTTCAGATGGAAGCATTGAGAACTATAAAGCAAGGTTGGTTGCAAAATGCTACTCTCAGGTTGAGGGTGTTGATTACGGTGAGATATTTTCTCCTGTTGCAAAAATGACGTCCATTAGATTTTTGCTTTCTATTGCTACTGCTTATGATTTAGAAGTTGAGCAAATGGATGTGAAAACTGCTTTCCTTCATGGTGATTTGGAGGAAGATATTTATATGACACAGCCAGAGCATTATGTGGTGAAAGGCAAAAGTAATTCGGTCTGTAAATTGAAGAAATCTTTGTATGGCCTCAAACAAAGTCCTAGGATGTGGTACCAGAAATTTGATACATATGTGTTGAGTTTGGGATTTGAACGTTCTAAATTAGATCACTGTGTTTATTATAAATCTTATGGTGATCATTTCTTATTCATTGCATTGTATGTTGATGATATGTTATTCATTGGTAAAGGGAAAGGTATGATTTCAGAACTGAAGTCTCAGCTCGCTGCTAAATTTGAAATGAAAGATCTTGGTGCAGCAAAGCACATTCTTGGGATGGAAATTAGAAGTTCAGATGGTGTTCAGAGTCTATGGGCCTTATGGCCCCTAGCAATTGATTCATTGTGTTGACATTCCCTTCCGCTCATGCAAGGTGTTCGACAAGTGGGAGATTTGTTGGGAAAAATGGTGTCTCAACCTTGCATTTATGTGAGGTTACTATTTATAGTAATTTTTTATTTGAGCACGAAATGGTGCGAAACTCTCCTTGAAGCTTCTGGTTGGCTAGATAAGCATTCTGGTAAAGTTGCGTCGCAAGGTCACAACTGGTTTTGAAGATATTAAAGTTTTCGTCTTGGAGGGGTGCAATAAAATGTTTAAACTTAATTTTGGGGACTTTAGAGGCTCCGAAATGCCCTGAAAAGTTTCCGTAACCGGCGAAGCGGGTTACGAGGTGATAGAGCACTTCGCGAGCTTTCCGGCGCTTCAAACGGTTCGTCAATCGGACACCCGGTTCTCAAGTTATGGCCTCCGGAAGTTTGTACTCCTGAAATAGGAAAAAATAATTTGTATCGAATACATAAATGAGCTGTAAAAGGGAGCGACACGTGTTGATGTGTGCTTTAACATGTCATAGGGCATCTAGAAGGGAGATAAGGTCGGCTACACCTTATTGGGTGGTTTTAGCCCATGGTTTTGTAATACCGTTTGACGGTTTCTTGTATTGTATCTCCTATTTATGAGGTGTGTGAGATAAAGGTTGTGTGTATGAGTCTTATGGCTATTGAGTTGCCTCTGAATCTCTGTTTAGTGCTACTCCTGCGAAGAGCTTGCTCTGCAAGTATTTTGTAATCTGTTTTTGATTGCTGAATAAAATATTGAGCTGCTTTTGGAGGGTGGGGTTTTTCTCCCGAAAGGGTTTTCCCCACGTAAATCACTGTGTTGTGGTATGAATGCTATTATATCTATTTCTATTTTCTGTAACTGTTGTAATGATCTGAAAAAGTTTTGCATTACCCTCCTCTCAAGGTTAGTGTAGGAAGTTGTTTCCGCTACTTAACTTCCTTACAACAAGTTGGGAGTTCTCTCTCAATCTTCTCTTCTCAGATCCTGCACATATTAAGGGGGAGCATAGCTCTCCACAAGAAGCACTCTGCTGCTTTGTCCCTTTGTCCTTGAGACAAAAAGGTGGAGAAACATTGGTATCTTGATAGTAATCTGCATTGGTTGACAGTATTGTTCGACAGCAATCTACATTGGTTGACTATAATTTGTTTTGGCATCTTGATATTATTGGCTATCCTATATATTGCAGTCTTTTAATATTGACATGTATTAGCATATTAATATTATTTATTGACATATCTTGGCATATTGATATTGCTATTTTGCACAAATTGCTTTGGTTCTTGATAGTCAGGCATTTTGGTGTTGGTTTCTTGGCTTCTGATCTTGACAGTGAACTTAGCATTATTTTTCTTGACTTGGCATTGGTATTTGATACAATGGCCATACTTGATACTGCATATTTGATAGGCTTTATTATTTGATAGGCTTTATTATTGGTAGTGGTTATAAAGTGACATATTACTGTGGCATACTTTTATTAACAGGTCATTGTTGGCATGGTTTTTTCCATCAAGGACAAAGAGGGAGTTTGTTGACCCCATTTTGACCTTGATGCCAAAAAGTGTGCATCGTGGCTAAAATTAATAATGGTTCAATTTGATTCTTATCCGTCATAATAAGTGGTTGCGTGGCAGTAAAGGGTGAGTGAATAGGTTGTTTGACTAAGCACTTAAAACACTTGGATATTATGATCCATGTGGGAGGCAATGTGTTATGGATTTGAAATGAAGTTCATTTTTATTCACGGACGCTAAAAGTCTTGGTTAAGTTTGAAAAGAAAGAAAGGCTTTATCTTTTTCTATGTTTCTCCCATAGCTCAAACCCTAGCCGACACTGTGAACTATTCTGTGATTGCAGAGCTTATTTTTTAGGCTGCACTTGTGGGTTTTCTGCTATGTTAAACAACTCAGTTCAAGCTATCTTTTGGTAGTGTTTTCAGCTCTATTTCTTGGGATAATGTAAATTTGTTTTGGGGATTTGCTATAGTACTCTTCAGGTGATTCTTGCTTAACAATTATAGGCAATATCTTCTACATTTCATTGTCTATTTAATTTATTAAACCAAGGCAGTGCAAAGAACAAAATGAGGAAAGATTACAGTTACTCTTTGGTTGTTTTTCAAATCTATTATCCACGCTTGCTTACATTTCTGTTATGATTAGTTATTTTATTTCTTTCCGCATTTTGGAAATCAGAATGGAAGTGTTTGTTAAGAGTAATCATTATTGTTTGCAATATCCTCTTTCAGACATATACATAGTATTTACATTTGTTTTAAGAAACAACAAAACAGTTGGTGTAAGTATGAGATCTATTTTTCAGTTGTATTTAGTTTGTAACCCTAACCTGGGTTTTCATACTCTTCTTCGAGGTTTTCCTCTACACAATATGCTAAATCTGTTTACATATAAAGATGGACATTATTGTGAGTTTTGTTGTGAAGAGAAAAAAAAAAAAAAAACAGAACATCTTAAAAAGAGGGGTTTCTATAGAAAAGTTTGTTTGATCTTGATTCTGCTCTAGTTCTGATACAGAGTATAGATTGTAATCTCTGATTATTGTAATCTTACGATGATTACCCTCTATAAATGAAATCTTTTGATTATGTTGATATATCTAACTCATTCAACTCATTGATAAGTTTGTAGTTGCAAGATACATTGCAACTATAAGGTTACCAATGATTGGAATTTGAGTTGTTCTTGATATTGTATAAGACTTAGGGGTTGATGCTCCTTGAAGTAGATACTTCTAGATTCAGTGTACAGAGTTGGTTCTCTTTGAAATATTAAAAGGAATCACTTGGTGAGTGGTTTTTCTACCCCAAGAGGGTTTTCCACTAATGAAATCTTTATGTCATGTGTCAAATGTGTTTTATATGTTCCATTAGTTGACTAGCTTTGATACTTTCAGTTATCATGTTTATTATGTGTTTATCTGTTGCACATTTTATTGTGTTCTTAAAATCAAGTGAGGAACTTTATCTATTTTTAGGTAGATCATTATTGCATATTAAGTCAAGAAGTTTAAGTAGCACAAAAGGATCACTCAATCAGTTAATATTGAATGATCTAAAATGAATGCTTGCATAAAAGTTTTGTGTATAATTCGTATCTCTGAAGAAACTTTTATGTTTTGGTCATAAAGTATAACTTATCATATAGTGAGTCAAAATTTTATAGACTTTGATTCAGCCCTACCCTCTCAGAGTCTACCCATGGCCAACATTATGGACCCATACATACCATATGGTTGTTGACTCCTACATATCGTACGGTTGTTGCCTTGTACGTATTGAGTTAACCCGTATGGTAGTTGCCAATGTTGACACGTACGATGATTCCATGATTCTGGTAGTTGCCAATGCTGACGTGTACGGTGGTTCTGGTAGTTGCCAATCCTAACCTATATGGCAGTTCTGGTAGTTGCCAATGCTGACACGTACGGTGGTTCTGGTAGTTGCCAATCCTGACCCATATGGTGGTTCTGGTAGTTGCCCATTTTGACCTGTACGGTGATTCCAATGGCGTACGATGACCGCGGTGTAGCATCCATCTTATGGTGGTGTCCATACATAGTTTGATGACCTCCAGGTGGATGGACGAGTGACAAGGCTGTCAGTAACCATTTTTTGTGTAGTGATAGTTAAAGCACTAGGTTTCATAACGGATTGTAGTGTGTATAAACTACTACAAGTTTCATTAGGAAATGAGTGTGATAAGAATTTGGGTTTGCTGTAATACAATCTGAGCCGGTGCAAAAATTTCATTGTCAATTGTATGTAACTTTGTTTACTGTAATACAAGGTAGACACTCAGCTTTTTGGTGTGTGGGTTTTTTCCCAAAAGGGTTTCCCATGGTAAAAATCTCTTTGTATATGTGCATGTTCTTTATATGTTCTCTATTCTTCTATTTAAGTCATCTCGAGATTTTGCAATTTAGGAAGCAGATAGATATTGTTACTTACATCCTCTGCAAATTGGCATTAGGAGAGTGTTTTCGCACCGTAGCTTTCCTTACATTTACATATATCTGAAACCCAAATCCAAGTACAAAAATAATATCATAGCGAGAAATTCTAGAAACAATAGCCAAACAGAAACAAAATAAAGAGAGAGCCCCACAATCCTATTCTTGATCCTAGTAGATGGGTCTGTAGAAGGTTGCTAGTGTAGTTTTAGTGTATATGATTATGCTGATAGTTTTAAGCAACAAATATGTAATTGTAAACAAAAACTTCAAATTATAGTTTAAGTTCTTATGTTTATGCTCAAGCACAAACATCATGGTGTCTTAAATTATAGACTAATGCTTTTAGTGCATATATTTTTAGTATCTCTAGTTTCTTAATTTCATCTTCCCAAACAAATGATTTTGTAAATTGTTTGAATTAATAATTTATTTTCCAAACATTTCTTTTACAAGGTATTTTAGGGTTTTTCTATTTTCCTAATGTGGTGTTTGTAGGTAAAAGCTTCAAAGAAAAAATAAAAATAAAAATTTATCTAACATTGTGCCCTATAGGACCCGTATGGATAATAGAGAAAAAACTCATGGAGTATGTGTTGCAGTGAGTGATGGTGTCTCCCTTCAATTATTTGAATAGAAGTCCAGATTATTGACATTTTTTTGAAACCCATCTTCGAAAACTTATATTAGTTACTGGGGAGAAAGAGGCTTTGGATTTAGAAGGGAAATCCTTATTCCAAATATTGATATTTCAACCACTATTTTCAGGATTCTCAGAACGTTCGGCTACAATGTATCTTCCATATACATTGAAGATAATCATGAATGATCAAAGATGGCATGCACGAGAAGGTTGCACTGGAGTTTTGATTTTTGTTTTTTTAATAAAACAACAGTTTAGAAACTGCTATGATAAACATAGTTCTAGTTTTTTGGTTTTTTTGTTAACACTGCTATCTACGCAGTAATACGGTTGTTTTAAGTTTTATTTTATTATTCTTCCTCTAATCAGTGAAAAATATCAACATTCTATAAATACAGTGATATTTAATTGTGTATGTGTTAATTTTTCAATATCAACATATTTTTAATCTTTCATTTCGTATCAGAGCAGGTTGCAAGATTTATTATTTTGTAGGTTGTAAGTTAGAGTAGCAGTTATCTCCAGATGGCTAGTGGAAAAGATTTAGCATTTCAGTTTTCATTGTTTACTGCATACAACTATGATTATTGGAGCATTTGGATGAAGACTCTACTATTATCCGAAGATCTCTGGAAACTAGTGGAAAGCGGATACCAAGAACTTGCAGATCAGAATACATTAAATACATGTACACCACAACAAAAATCTCAACTGAAAGAAGATAGAAAGAAGGATAACAAATTTCTTTTCACCATTGAATCTACCTTGGATGTGTCAATATTTCTTCAAATTGCCAGTATGACAAAATCAAAGGATGCATGCAAGGCTTTACAAAATACATACCAAGGTATAGATAAGACTTCAAACTTTTTGAAGAGAATTTAAAAATTTAAGGACAAAGGAATCTAAGTCCATTCATGAATTTATTACTAGGACTCAAAGTATTGTGAAACAACTTAGCACTCAAGGTGAAACTGTGTGAATGTAAAATTCATCTTTAAAAATATCAATTAGAATCAAAGAGAAATCACGAATCCCTATCTAATGAAAGAATTCTAACAAAAAGACAATGAAATAACACAATAACATCAAAACAAGGTTTATAAATCAAATCAATTAAAAACTCCCTATTCCATGGCTGCATATAACTTTCATTGCTCTTCTCTTCTCTGTGGTATGATGGCTCTCAAATATTGCGTTGGTAACCTGCAAGTGAGACAAAGATTCAAAGTTTGTGATTCAGAATAAATTGTCCAAAATTGAGGAAGAGGGGGAGGATTGAAAATGGAGATTGAATGCTCAATTTATAGTTTTTTGGATGAGATTGATTGAAAGGTGGAACAAAATGATCAAGAGGTGGAACTTAGGTGAGCTCAAATGCTGATTGATAGTTGAACTGTTGACTTGGAGGTGAAACTCAATAGATTGAATAGATCAATGGAGTTAACTGATTGAGAAAAAGCTAACTAAAAGAAGAAAAAAATGATTGGAGGAAATAAAGAGGATGACAAAGAGAACTAGAAGATGGAAATAGAGATTGGAGATATAATTTAATTAATTAATTAATTTAGCATGTGCTTGCACTTTGACTAAAGATTTTCAATTTAATTTTTGCATGAGTTTTTATTCAAATAATTGAAGAATTTTAATTCAATTTAGAAAATGAAAATATTTAGAACTTGACTTTGATTTTCAATTTGGTTTTTGAAATCATGCACCTGTGTTTGAATTTAGAAGAATTAAAAAAATATGAAATTAAATGAAATTAGAATTTGGAGATTTGGAAATGGAAGAATTAGTTAGTTAATTAAATAATTTGAAGAAACTATTTAATTATTTAGGAATGGAAGTTAGTTAAATAATAAATATTATTTAATTTAAAGGATTAAATCATAATTAATTAAATAATTAACATTTAATTAATATTTAGAAAAGGGTTAAATAAATAGTTGATTAGAGAGATAGAAATTGAATAATTAGTAATTTATTTAAATAATAAAGATTATTTAAATTGGGGAATTAATCAAAATTAGTTAAATAATAGTATTTAATTAACATTTAGAAAATGATTAAAATGATTAAATGATGAAAGAATAAAAAATAGAATAATTAATAAGATGATAAGGAAATATGAAATTAGAAGAAATAGATAATTAAATAATTATTTAATCAATTAGAGGAATAATTAGTACATGATCAATGAGACATTTTTAGGTGTCTACATTTGCCCCTCTTTGAGACAATGTCAAAATGATATTGTTTCAAAGAAAACAAAAAAAATTCCTGCCCCAATATGCCCCGATGATACTTAGGGTGTAATGCCCCCTCGAGAGATTGTTTGTGCATTAAAGGCATGAATGATCTCTCGAAAAAAGAAGAATGTGAGATGAAATGAATAGTTAGTTCATTAGAGATAGAGATAGATGATGTCAAGATGATACTGAGATAGAATATGAGAGAATGAACCTTAGAATGAAATAGAATAATCTTAGATGATAGAAAATGACTTAGAAAGAGATGATGAGAAAAGAATCAGCAAAATAGCAATAAGCAAATGAGATGAAATAAGAATGAAATTGAATGAATCATGAACCTATGTCATTATTTATTGTAAAATATATATTTATCACAAAGCCTTATTATTGAACAATGAAGCTTAGCACATCAAAGTATAAGGAACCGAGATGTAAAGATATCTCATTGAGGAAACAAACACATAGCAGACAAGCAGCAAACAAAGAAAAAGATAATGCCCATCATGGCTCCTTTAGTCACTTGGGGACATCCTTGAGTAGCATAGGAACATAATCTATCACCAAATGATAAAAGATAAAGACTGGCTCATATAAAATTCAGCAGCTATACTAACCTTGTGCCTTTCTTCTCAGTTGGTTGATGTGATAGTTGATAATGTCTGAACTCAGAAAGTCACGGACCTCGTTTAAGACTAACCTGTCTGATTTCGAGTGTATCCTCTTCTGTTTAAGACAAGATAATGATCACTTGATATGGATAAAATACGATTGATAAGACAGTTTGATTAGTTGATTGCAAATATCTGACTAGATAGTTGTATCCTTTGTTGACCTCATGCGAAGCATTTGCTGGATATCTTCGAGGGTATTTGTTTCTCGTGAGACATTTTATTGCAAGTTTTTTTTGATTGATTTTCGATTTTTTAATTCTTTTTGAAGAGCTTTTTTAATGTTTTTGGATTATGTAGTTCGATATTTGAAAATTTTTGATTGATTTTTTCAAGACACTATATAGGTGTTTTTGGTTGATTTTTTCAGGACATTATATGGATGTTTTTGGTTTTTTTTTAAAGGATTTTGTAGATGTTTTTGGGATATTTAAGTTTTTTCACTGTTTTTTGTATTTGATGGTGTAAATAATTATTCATCATGGATATTATTACACTTACTTAAGTTTACTTAGGATAATGCATTTCATAGTAGTTTGGGTATGAGACACTTGGGTGTTTGTGTCACATTGGGATAGTGTGTGTAGGAGAAATTCCACCTTTTATGGTGTTGATCTTGTTGTTACACTCCACTCTTGTTGTTACACTCCACATTCAGTGGGTGATCCACCTCATGTGGACTATTATATTATTTCTCCTACCTACCCACACCTATTTCCTACCTACCCTTGTTTCTTATTGAGCCACATGTCATGTTTGTGTGCTCACATATCCCTAGCCTTGCCTATATAAGAAAGCTCATCTACATTGTAAAAAACAACTATTGAATCATATTATTGATCATTTTCTATTGATGAGAATACAGTTTATTCTTGTCACATATTGTGTCTCTATCTTGTACATTTCATTGAGCTCTTGATCTTGGCAAAATCTCACAGTATTGATGAAGCATGACCTGCCATTAATTGATAAAGATAAGGCCAGCTTGGACAAAACCCAACAGTCATACTAATCTATATCGTTGTTTTAATTTGTGTGATTATTGATAGGAATGTCTGGTTTCAACGAGTGAATACCTCGTATAAGAACGATATGTTTTCTTTCGAGTACACCCTTCCTGGTATAAGACATGTTGATGTTTGATAAAGTTTGATTGATAGATTGATTAACAAGACATGTGATTAGTTTGATTGTAGAGTTTGTGACTTTTTCTATTATTGATTTGATTTGATGGATGGTCTATGGTTTCTTTGCTTTGATTTTATAGTTTTTGATTTTTTGATTTTTAAAGTTTTTTTCAGGACATTTTACGATTTTAAGTATTTTGTGTTTTCCCAATGTTTTGGGTATTTTTTCAAGACTTTATTTAATTTTTAGGATTTTTTTCAGGACTTTTTATGATTTGTAGGATTTTTTTCAGGACTTTATATGATTTTTAGGATTTTTTTAGTTATGTCCCTAGTGTGAAACTATAGAATGCATGTGGAGACAATGAATTTTTGACATGACCTATGTTAATGCAATATGCATGATGAAGATGCATTTCCTATTCAAACAAGGTTGACTGTGTTTGTTTTAGCATTTGTAATACACTATTTGAATTGGAGGTGCAAATTATTTCATAGATAAGTGGTCAATCGATCCCTAAGGTCCCTTGGAACATCCAAATTAACACACTTAGTGACTAGGATTTACAAATGGAGATGTGGAAAACTTCCCCATTGCTTCTTAAAACTTTAATCTTCTTTTGCCCATGTGTTTGTAAATGAGTTAATTTGTGCTCTTATGTTCACTAAAGATCCTTAGCATCATACATGACTAGCTACATGGGTTATCCTAACTTCAAAAGCATCTCAAATAGAGCCTCGCTGCCAGCAAGCCTTGAGAGCTCTAATGAGGTTATAGACTGTAATTTCTCAAATATTGCTCCATTGCCAATAGGCGTTCATAGCCTTGATGGAGTTACTCACATGTTCCCATAGTCAAACTTTTTGTCACACTTGTATGTGTGATATTTTAGTTATATATCATTTCTCTTTTGCCTTGAGATGGATATTTGGCATAGCTCTTTCTCTTTTTATTTTCTTGCCTTGACTTGTAAGTAATGAAACCTACTTGGGTGTGACAATTACAATGGCGCTGAAGTAGAATTTTATATTTTTCACTATTCATATGATTAACTAGGTGTCTCGAATGAATTAGAGATTTTGCTAATGTGTTTGAGATATAGAAATTGAGAGATTTTAGGTTAACAAGTCTCAAATAGTGAAATCACTACCCAACCATAAGTAAAGTGTCGTCACAGGGTAATATTAAAAATGAATGACTTTAGGACCTCGAAGACTTCATATCCTAATATCTAAAAAAGGAGATAACCCTTGCTTCTCTTGAATGCAAACAAATGATAAAATTGAACAGTTGCCTTGTTTTACTGATGCTGCTATATGAAATTACAGAAAATTTGTGAATGCGACTTCTGAATATGATGTGCTTAGAAAGAGAATATATGTGATGTAGTGCTTTATATAAAATGATATACAATGTAGAAAGTAAAACCTAAACTAACCCAACCCTTAGATATAATTTCAGTTAAGGTGCTTGTTGTTCATTGGGTCAGAGAGCTTTGTGTAGGTAGTTCATTGGTCTTTGTTTAAAGAGTCGGATAAAGATGTGTTTTTCAATAGGATATAAGGACTCAGCTAGGTGTACATGGTCAAAATCTCCAATGTTGATTTTATTAGTTTTTTTGATTTTGTGGATCATCGTAAGGAAATATGGCTCTATAACCCATGAATTCAGCTATAGCCTTATCAGTTTCAAAGAAATCCAACTATGGTAGATTCTCTTGCCCCCAATCTATCAAGTGCAGGTGTATGAGACAAATTGATTTTGAAGTTATGACATGAGCAGGTGTTATGCATATTTTTATTGATGCACTTGAAGAGGATGATGAAACCAACTAGGTGTTGATCTTATTAGCTGGCGTTATGCTTGGGCATGAAGAAGATGATGAAACAATTTAAGTGTTGATTTCATTAACTGGTGCCATGCTTGTTTCTGTCACCACTTTGGTATTTGATGATGGCACACATACGATTGTTGACAAGTTTCTATGAGTAGTATGATCTGGATTGGTGATTTTTTTTCATAAGAGGTTCATGAACAACTTGTGTAGAGGGATTGGGATCACAAGGAGAAATGGTAAGTTCATTTGAGAGGAAATACTATGGATAACATGGAGGATTACGACATGGAGATGAAGGGATGGATGGACCTTGATCAAGATTTGGAGAAATAATGGGATCTTGTTTTGGACATGAAGGTAAAGATATGCTTTGATCTTGTCTTAGAAAAGGATTATTATGAAGGATGAAAGAGATGTCCTGATCTTGTTTAGGAGGTGGATGTTGGATGGGACTTGAAATAAAAAAAATTTCTCTAGATGAAAGGGTTTGATTATGAATGGAATATAAAAGAGTGAGGGGATCACCATAAGATTCTTGGTCGGTGGGATCTTGATCAAAAATTGGGTAGGATGGAAGTGGTTGTTCTTGATCTTTATTTGTTCTAGGACTCATTTCTTCTGATTTTGGATCATCCTCTTGACATGGGGAAGGATTTTGGAAATGCATGGGAGATTGTTGGAATGTTTCAACATTTTGGTCTGATGAAGAAGGCTTTTGAATGAGACTCTCTAAATCATGATTTGGATTGGATTGGTTTTGTGCTATGGATACCCCTTGGGAGGTTATTTTATTAGATAGAGATGACATATATTGGTCTTGTGAGACTTCAAGGGATAATCAAATGGTGGATGGATATGATTTATTTGGGCTTTGGTTGAGAGGGACTTGATTTCGGTTGAAATTAGTATGATTTTGGGTGAAAGATGTTTGATTTTGGTTGAATGAATTTTGATTTGGACTTTGGTTGAAGGGGGTTTGATTTTGGTTGAAAGAGGTTTGAATATTGTGTTGGTGTGAATTTTGATTTGGACTTTAGTTTAATAGGGTTTGATTTTGGTTGAAAGGGGTTTGAATGTTGGGTTGATGTGAATTTTGATTTGGACTTTGGTTGAATGGGGTTTGATTTTGGTTGAAAGGGGTTTGATTGTTGGGTTGATATGACTGGTATGACTAATATAGTGTGTTGAAAGAAAAAGAAGGTTTACATGACTCTAATGTTGGTTGAACTGAGGTAGGAATGATTTTATTGAAGAATGAAGGCTAGCATGTTTGAATGGTCTCACAAGAAGAAGAAGGTTGGTCTGATGCTGATCCCCTTGTGGTAATCACTTCACTCATCATGTTTTCTAACCAGCCCCTATGGTTGTTAGGACTAGCCATATCTGTCACTTATTGTTGCAAAGTTTTGATTTGTTGAGCTAATATTTCTATTGATGGCGATGGAATAGGAATTCAAGGGATGAATCCTCCACCTTTCCTACGAAATGTATAATTCCAATCCATGATGTTTGCTCATTTGATTTGGACCTAGGATCATAAAATGTAAGATATTTTCTCCATTTCTCTGATTGTGATAATGTTTGATTGAACTTGACTAAGTTGTTTGAGTTGAGGTTGAGTTTTATTGATCCTCTAATTATGATTTAGAAATTTGGGGTATGACTTTCTAGGATGATTATGCAAATGACAACAAGCTAAGACAAATGTATATGAAGTTTAGAAAAGGATGCATATGAGGATGATAATGAGGATGTAAATGAGGACTATGCAACAATTATGGATGATAATGAGGATGTAAATGAAGACCTATGTAAGGACTTAGGATGATAGTAAGGACGTGAGGACTATGCAAGAACTTATGATGATAGTAAGGACATAAATGAGGACTATGCAAGGACTTCCTAGGGTCACAAGTGTATTAACCTTTGAGTTTTGACATTTTGAAAATGGAATTTGTTTTCAATAATTCTGTGTATAGGACAAGTTTCGTGGTTTCTTCAAGTCTGAGAACAATTGTTTGGAGGTAAGTATAGCTGACTGAACTAGTTTTTCAAACAATCTCAGAGAATTCAGAGATATGCAGGATAGGGCTTGAAATAGCCCAAAGAACTAACTCAATACTGGTCTGATATAATGACACATATAAAAGCACAAAATATAATCTTAGGCTAGAAAGTGGACACCATTCAATCAGGCCCCCACAACAATATACTGAAACAAGATGGACAGATAGAAAGTCTAGCAGCACTGGCTCCACTCCATGGTACACACTTCTTAGACATGCCAGTCTCTCTTACCCCAAAGATCCGAAGACCTTATCACCAAGGGATTATTGTCTCATAATGTAAGGTACATGAGGGGAATCTATGGGGT
Organism: Cryptomeria japonica; assembly: GCF_030272615.1. NCBI lineage: Eukaryota > Viridiplantae > Streptophyta > Pinopsida > Cupressales > Cupressaceae > Cryptomeria > Cryptomeria japonica. The sequence goes on from NC_081413.1 coordinate 745,263,356, forward strand.
ACAATCCACACTCCCAAAGTCACTGAATGTAGGATTTTGGTCAACTAAATTTGTTCGTAGTATAAGATTTTGAGGGGTCCCGATCCAAAGATGGATTCTCAGAGAAATCCACCTAAGACTTTAGTTGATCTTACCAGTGCAAGGAAGGCCCCCACATATGTCGAATTCACTCAACACTCTAGCCGCCTGACTAGTATATTTATATAGTAGCTCGAAAAACTCGCTTGAGAGTATGCTGGGAGAGATGATATCCCCAACGCATCCCAATTCGAAGTACCTCTGTGGGGTGATGAAATCCCCAATCAAAGATACCCCTCACTACGTAGAATAAAATAAAATTGGATATCGTTGTCACCTCCTTCCTTTCTCCCAAGACCCCGAAGGTGGGTGGAAAGTTACTTAATGCAGCAGTAGGTCCACCCCAAACACGATAAAAAATTTTTACCTTAAGGAAAAAGAAATATGATTTAGTCTAATGCAGCCTGATTCACGTTCGCTTTATAGCCCAAATTGAGGTGTTGAATACTCATGTGCATATCCATTTTAAACACCAAATTGAACTAAGAAAGCATGCATGTCAATTTTAACCATTTGTTTATTTTAAGCCCCAAAAGACAAAGTGTGAGATACATGCATGTCAATTTTATCCATTGTTAATTTTAAGCACCAAATGATGAAGTGTGAGATTATGCATGCATGTCCATTTTAACTGTTGTTGACTTTAAGCACCAAAAGATGAAGTGTGAGATTATGAGTTCAATTGATCTAATACTAATCTGATCCTTTCTGTAAATCCACCATGGGCTGTAAACAGAAGATTAGTAGTAAAACCAAATCAATAGAAGACAGACAATCAAAATTTGATAGAAGTGAATGCGTGACAATACTTGCATGTTTGTGTGACAATGACAAATCAAGTGCTTGAATACGACATAACGTATGTGTAATCCTGACAGCCCGAATGCATGACGATAACAGATCGATTGCATAATACTAATAGGGTGATTGTGTGATAGACAGGCAGACAAGAAAATAAAAAATAAAATAAAGCTAAACCTGATCAGAAACCTGCAAAACCAATTGTGAGGCCCTAGCCAAATCCTCATCATCCATTCAATATTGATTAGATCATATTTAACTTAGTAAGAAAGAACTAAGTTGTTATATCTAACAAAGGCTAGTTGATCTTCAGAATCTTGTATCTTCTTTTCTGCTTGGAGAACCCTTTGATAGTGTTTGTACTATCTTCTTTGTTCCTTTGTTCTTCTAGCACCGGAAATCTTGAATTGTACCTTTCATGCCATAAACTGTTATAATAAAATCATGCAATAGAAGTAATCCATTTCTAGATTTACTCAATTTGAGAAATAATTAAATAGATCAGAGAACAGAAAGAATATGAAAATAAAAACAATCAAACAACAATTTTCCCTACAAATGCGTGATCTGGAAAGTGTGATTGTGTGACCTGGAAAGGGCGATTGCATGACCCTGTCAGATCGAATGCATAGCACTGTCTATGTGATTGCGTGACAATGTAAGCGCGATTGTGTGACGAAAAATCTGTTCTTGAAATTCAAGCAAAATTTGTTAAAAAAAAAAAGATCCGTACGACCTACAAAAATTACACAAAGAATAGAGAAGGTAAATTATTTGTTGTTCACGTCAGGCTCACCAAAATGTGTGCATGTAAAATTCATCTTTAAAAATATCAATTAGAATCAAAGGGAAATCATGAATCCCTATCTAATGAAAGAATTCTAACAAACAGACAATGAAATAACACAATAACATCAAAACAGGGTTTATAAATCAAATCAATTAAAATCTCCCCATTCCGTGGCTGCGTATAACTTACATTACTCTTCTCTTCTCTGTGGTATGATGGCTCTCAGATATTGCGCTGGTAACCTGCAAGTGATACAAAGATTTAAAGTTCGTGAATCAGAATAAATTGTCCAGGATTGAGGAGGAAGTGGAGGAATGAAAATGGAGATTGAATGCTTTAATTATAGAGTTTTAGATGAGATTGATTAAAAGGTAGAACAAAATGATCAAGAGGTGGAACTCAGGTGAGCTCAAATGTTGATTGATAGCTAAACTGTTGACTTGGAGGTGAAACTCAATAGATTGAATAGATCAATGGAGTTAACTAATTGAGAAAAAGCTAACTGAAAAAAAGAAAAAGAATGATTGGAAGAAATAAAGAGGATGACAAAGAGAACTAGAAGATGAAAATAAAGATTGGAGAGATAATTGAATTAATTAATTACTTGATTTGATTAATTAATTTAGCATGATTGCACTTTGACTTAGATTTTCAACTTAATCTTTGCATGAGATTTTAATTCAAATAATTGAATATATTTTAATTCAATTTAGCATTTGAATATATTTAGAACTTGACTTTGATTTACAATTTGGTTTTTGAAATCATGCACATGTGTTTGAATTTAGAAGAATTAGAAGAATATGAAATTAAATGAAATTTTAATTTGGGGATTTGGAAATGGAAGAATTAGTTAGTTAATTAAATAATTTAAAGAAAGTATTTAATTATTTAGGAATGGAGCTTAATTAAATAATAAAGATTATTTAATTTAAAGGATTAAATCATAATTAATTTAATAATTAATATTTAATTAATATTTAGAAAAGGGTTTACCGAAAAAAAAAAAATTTAGAAAAGGGTTAAATAAATAGTTGATTAGAGAGATAGAAATTGAATAATTAGTAATTTATTTAATTAATAAAGATTATTTAAATTAGGGAATTAATCAAAATTAATTAAATAATAAATATTTAATTAACATTTAGAAAATGATTAAATGATGAAAGAATAAAAATAGAATAATTAATAATATGATGAGGAAATATGAAAATAGAATAAATAGTTAATTAAATAATTAAAGAATTATTTAATCAATTAGAGGAATAATTAGTACATGATCAATGAGACATTTTTAGGTGTCTACATAAACTATATTAAACCAAAAAATTGTAGAATATTTTTTGAGGTCTCTTCCTCCTAAATTTGATCCAATAGTAATTTCTATTGAAGAAAGTAAAAATCTAACTACTTTCAAAGTTGCAGAGTTAATTGGTTCTTTGCAATCTCATGAGAAGCGTATGCAACATTCTACGAAAAGTTTTGTACAAGATTTCTATGCATATTGAGGAAAACTCCAAATCTCCTCCCTCTCAAATTGCTAAATTTCAAGGTGAATCTTCTAGTAATAAAAGAGGAAGATGTAGAGGAAGAGGAAGAAAAAATAACAAAGGAAGAGGACAAAGCTCTATTGATAGAAGGAGTATACAGTGCAGATATTGTGAAAGATATGAGCACTATGAATCTGAGTACAGGAAGAAGAAATCTGACTTGAATAAGTCAAGAGCTAGTTATGCAAAAAAGTCTTCTAATGCAATGACTTCTACATTCTTTGCATGCAATTTGACAAAAAAAAACAAAGAAGATGTCTGGTTCTTGGATAGCGGCTGCTCAAATCACATGATAGGTAAATATGATTTCTTTGTCAAATTAGATGATTCAATGAGAAATAAAGTTAAATTTGGAGATGATAAGGAGGTTTATGTAGTAGGAAATGGTACCCTTGCAGTTAAGACTAAGCAAGGAGACACTACACATATACATAATACTTTCTTTGTGCAAGAGTTACAACATAGTCTCTTGAGTATAGGACAACTTTAAGAAAAGAAATTGTTGCCCCCATATTTGGCCTACATAAAATTTGAACTTTAAATCAGTCTGAGTGTCGAGAAAAGATCTAATAGCTGTTTTTGCGTAAACAGTGAACATGCAATCCAAGGTCCTTGCTAGTCAAAATTTGAAAAATGAAAGAATTTTGAAAAATATCACAAATTGAGGGAAATCACTTGACAATCGGGATCTAAACATCATTTTATATCATGTGGCCAACTTTCACCTGAACCCAGTTCATACTTTGTCATATTTTAAACTTTCAATTTTTGGTGTCTATTGCCCCAAAATGATTAAAATATCTTATCCTAGGATTATTCATGAGGTGTAAATAATTTTGTGGACCTATTTCCCTACCATTGACATGTGTTTCAAATTTTAGGACCTAACTCCCTACTGTTTGAAAGTTATGCCATTTTTCTCTAGCCAAAGGGTTATATTTTAAATATTTAAATTATTTCTCAAATGATAATTTAATATTTTAAATTATTTCATTGTGTCTGGTCATTTGTGATAAAAAGATGTTTAAAAATATTGATTTCATCCTTCCTTGATTCCTCTCAGTGGCCAATGGTTTCCAAGATCTACCCGATTGTTCGTTGAAGCGGAAGGTTAAAAATGCTCACTTTTTGAGCATTCTTAACCTCATTTTTCAACCTTTTGTCAAAAAGGTTAGAAATGCTCACTTTTTGAGCATTTCTAACCCGTATTTCTAACCTATCACAAAAAGGTTAGGAATGCTAAAAAATTGAGCATTGCTAACCTCATTTCTTAACCTTGCGGGTCCCACTTTGTCAACAGTTAGAAATGCTCAAAATTTGAGCATTCTTAACCTCTTTCATAAGAGTTTAAAAATGAGCTTCAAACAATAGGTAATGAGCATTCACCAATGCATTGGTGGTAAATGGTTTCACCAGATGTTGAAGATGCAGTTGCTTTGATCGACATGAGTGCACATCATGAAAGCACAGACGCTACTTATGAAATGCTTGACAAAATGATGCAGAATGCAAATCTTGAGAAGCATATAGTGACATGTGAATTGTTCGATTGGATGTCTCAATGAAATGTCTTCTCAAAGAACAAAGTGAAGTTATTGCAGGGTATGCACCAAATGATTTTGTTCAAAAAAAAGTTGAGGAAACTTCCAAGCAATTGCATTTGGTTGGTTTAATTCCAAACCTCACAACCGTTCTCCATGCTCCCGACCTGCACAACAATGGAAACTTTTATAACCTTTGAATTAATGAAGCACCTCCGAGCAGCATTTTAACATTGTTTTGAATAGCTCTTAAAAAGAGGTTTGGAAGCTTTAAGGCAAAGGCATTTAATTGTTTTACAAACTGCTTCAAGGAGATAAGGAACACATTGAATGCAAAATGTGGAATCATAGACATAGCACGTAAATTCTCTAACAAAATGCCTTAAAGAGATGCTTCCTCATCACGGCAAGCCAAGATTGCAGAATGAAAGAAAAATAAACTTCAAAAACAATTTCTCCACCATCCTTTACAAGCCTATGCCATCAATTTGGAACTGCATTGGTTTTGAAATACAAAGATTAAAATATTAAAGGAAGCGGTGACTAGTGAATTTAACATGGACCTACACACGCACATGAACAGTTTGACAAAATCCCTCAAAGAAATATGGTCTCATGAAATGTGATGATTGTTGGATGTCACGTGGGTATAGGCAGAGCACATATGCATGTGAACTGGTTGGCAGAATGCTCCAAAGAATGCCGCATTGGTGGAAAATGTACGCAATGGTGGAAGCATGGACAAAGGACGTAAACTAGCTGGCAAAATTGCATGCATGAAAACTATTTGGCAAAATTCCTCAAAGTCACGTGGTCTCATGTATATGGTGCAGGCAACGCATGTCAAACTTTGGCGAAATCCCTCATAGAAACGTGGTCTCATGGCATATACAAATGACACCGCAGGTGGACTGGGGTAGACATTGATTCCAGTGGGTATATTGTTTGACAAAATTCTTCAAGATGTTGTAGATCATGGAAAATGTGGACGCATAGACTAATGCAAAGAATTGTTTGATAGAATGTCTCAAGGAATGGTTACTTCATGAGTACAATATGCACTAAAATTGATGCATTTAAAATGCTTTAGAAACATTCAAGTGAATTCAAACTATAGGTATAAAGACAAAATTACACTTCTTATACTTTGGTAGCATGCATGTAGAACGTGAATGCAGTAACAAGGCAAGTGAATTGCTTGACATAATGACACAAAGAAATACAATCTTGTTGCATGCCATGATCATAGGGATTCTCTCAAAATGAATTTTATAAAAGCTTTAAAAGCATCCAAGCGATGTGAGTGGCAGGTGCAAAGCTGCATTCTACAATCTGTGCTCTACTTGAGACATACGCGAAATATGAAACCATTTACATCACACCTGAATTGTTTTGACAAAAATACCTCAGAGATATGCCAGCTCAAGGAATGCAATGATTACAAAATCATCACAAAATAGACTTGGGAAGGAAACTCTCAAAAGTTTTGATAAAATGAAGTTGCATCATAGACTTTATATTTAGCCCTAGCAAACTATATCCAAAAAAAGGGTGTGATGTTGAAAAATATGTTGTTTGTTGTCTGTTACTTGCTTTACCTTGAAGCCAGATTGAGTTTATATGGTTTTGATGAAATCTTGGATACTCTTATTATAGATTTGTTTGATAAGCATGAAGGTGCACTATGTTGGAAATCTTCCAAGACAAAAGAACTTGATTTTGGAAAAGATTCTACAGAGAGGATTCATTAATATTTAACTTTGTGATGAAAAATAGCAAAGATGAGATTTTCTATGAAGTCATTCCCATATAAACTTGAAGGAATATATCTCAATTATAGGTATATGAATCACAATATGATTTATTTTATGTAAACATGAGAGCATGTGATGGATTACAAGGTCCAATATATTCACAAAATACAATCTGTACGCAAAAGATTTGTTCTTTTTGGTGTTGCCTCTTTAAGAGTCATAAAATATGGAGCTATTATAGGAGGGAGAAAGAAGTGAATACTCTAGTTCCAATAGAAGTGAGCTTAATTCAAATGCATCCTCACCAAATGGTCAAGGTGACAATGAAGTTGGGTATGATTGGATTGATCATATCTTTTACAAGCCTTACATGTTATTTTATTCAAGGAAATATGTGCTTAGTAAATGCAGTTAGAATGTATGATTCGTGCATGTATTGGAAAAGACATAATGGTCATCTTGACAAATCAAGTAACTTGCACTTTCTTTGGAAATATTGGATTTAGGTTACCATTTTGGTAAAGGTGACTTTTTGTCACTCATTGTAACTAAAGGTTAGGAAGTCGACTTTTCCTGCATATAAGTGTGTAAGTTATTAACTCTTTGAAATTCACGCAGAAAAGAGTTAGTTATTAACCCAGGATTAAAGTTAGTTACTAAGGTGGTTATTTTGGGAAGCCTATAAATGGAAGGCAATTTGTGATTAATAGGGGAGAACTTTTTACAGAGGGGAAAACTCTGCTAGAATTCGAGGAGAAACTTGTAATGACATTTTGATTTGCACTATGTATAGAAAGGATTTTGGACTTGTATATTTCCAAAAGGATAATGAAGAATACATCTTAGTTCGTATGTTCTAAATGTATTCATGTGTTATCATTGCTGATTTCTTGTATGTCAAATTGGTAGTCTTTTTATGCATATGTGATCTGTACAATTGATGTGATGATGCACAAGCAACCTTTGGTATCTCAGTTTGAATGTGTTGAAGTGTCTTATCTCTCCGTATGTTGAGATTTGTCATTCTTCTTTATCATCATCTCATGGCTAAGCATATTACCTTATAAACTCCCCTTGTAATTTGTTGCTAATATTGGAAAATCTTAGTTGATGGTCATATGTCTTTCGTTGGGGTTTCTATCTTTATTTCTTTTTAGTTTTATGTTTCCTCCTTTTATGTACTTTCAGGTTAAAACTACATGAAAATCCTAATTACTCCTATCATACGAGGGAGCTGCCCCTTTCAAACGTAGAGGAAGATCATGTTTCACAAAATGATCTCTCCAACTGTTGGAATGTTTGTCACTGCTCATCGGGCAAATAGGGTTAGTTTTAGGTAAATGACCGTAGTGACAAATCTGTTTACCAATAGAACTATAAAGTTGCATTTTAAAATAGCTACTGCAAAATCTTTGATAAATCTTATAATCATCATATTGTAGCAAATACTTATATGACAACTCGAATAGATCGTTTCCTCTCAAATTGGTTTCTAGTAAGTTGCATGCACTCAAATCAACCATAGATGATTCATGGTTATGGCATCAATGATATCGTCATCTCAATTTTCAAGGGCTAACTTTATTGAATAAGAAGAATATGGTGAGCGGACTTCCTCTAATTAAGGAAAAAGAAGAAGTTTGTTCAGGGTGTGCACTTGATAAGCATTATCGAGATAATTTTTTGGTGGGAAAATCTTGGAGAGCCAAATCTCCTATAGAGATTGTGCATGCTGACATCTATTGTGATATGCAATCACAATTATGTTGGCAATTTGGAGAAATTGATTATGTGTTGCATTGATGTTTGTCATTGATGTCAACACTATCTGTTCTGTTGTTTACCAGATTTTGGTAGAGTGGTTGGTCCTTGATGTTGATCTGAAGATTGGTCTCCGATTTTGGTCTGGCTATTGGAATTAGTTTGGATTGGTTATAAATGTGTTCCAGATGTGTATCAAATTTATTTGGTTTGGGATTTGATGCTCCATATGCTATCATTTGTTCTAGTAAGCCTTTTGGTTACCGGTAATATTTTTACCGACAGTACTTTGATGAAGATCTTTTGGTGAATTCGATAACTGGCATTGGTGCGGTTTCTAAAAGGTTATCAGGATGCTCATGGTTTTCATTTTCATGTTCTAGTTGTTCATGATGTTTCATTTGTCTTATGGCGCCATATTTTAGGTTTGGTATTATTCTGCTAGGTTATGGACTGGTTTATGTAATGTGTTGGTTGATACTCCTGATGCGTCACCATTTGGATTTATTGTTTGGTTTATGTTGTTTTGGTCTTAGGCCAACTTGGTTTATCATTGGATTGCAGGATTAAGTCACGAATCTATTGTATTATCTTTTAGGTGGCCGACCTAATTGTTTAGGTCCCGTGTTGGTATAAATATGATGTAAGATCTCTTTGTAGATCATGTGGTATGGGTTATAGGATTATTTGTGTGCAAGTAAAGTTGTAATCATATGTAGAGGTTTTTGGTAAATCATAGGTGATAGAATTGGGTTTGTGAAAGAGGTTTGAGAACACTGGTATTGAGCTTAACTAGAACTATACTCAGGCATAGGAGATGTTATTCTTGTTGTTCATTCATCTTTTCGAATTATAGTCTGGATTTCTTTGCAGTCATTGAGGATCCTTTTATGATGAGCAATGCACTCTAGGTTGTTAGCCTTCATGCATGTACATGCCCCTCTTATTGTAATCACATACATGTTGCAAAAATATTATCTGACTATTGGTAGGCTTCCTACCATGGTTTTCCCTTTACTAGGTTTACCAGGTAAAAATCATGGTGTTTTGTGTTATGGATGATTGGTAATTGTTATGTGATTTATGTTTGTACTTAATTATTATATATTCTATTCTCGTATTTTGTTTATGCATTCCAGTAAAAGGTTTTGTTTTCTTAAAGTTTTATAATCTATTGACAACTTATTCACCCCCCTCTCAGTAGTCCACCAGTTATCCTAAAAATTGGTATCAGAGTTTGGTTCTCTCTGCAAAAGCTTAACTTCTTGAGGAAGATCCTATGGCAACTAATAGTTCAAATGCATCTATTTTCTGGGGAAATACCTCTAAGCTTGATTCGACAAATTACATGATATGGAAGATTCAAATGGAGACTCATTTGAGATGTATTGGGAAAGAGATTTGGGAGATCATGAAGAGAGGTTATAGTCCTCATAATCTGGCATCTGAAAATCCTCCTCCAACAAATTTGGATAAGGACACTGAAAATGACTATAGAGCTAGAGAAGAACTCTTGAGTGCACTTTCTGATCAATAAATTATGGGATTAATTGACCAATCATCTACGAAGGCTATATGGGATAAGTTGGAGGCTCTAAATGAAGGTGACTCTACTATTAAAACTGCTAAACTTGATGGTTACCGAGTGAGGTATGAGAACCTAAAGCTGGAAGAAGATAAAAGGACTACTACTTTTATGGAAAGAGTTAATGAAATTGTTATGGGAATTCAGTGTTGTGGTGGATCTCTGAGCGAAGATGAGATTGTTTCTAAAGCATTGAGAGCTTTTCTATAGCTTACAAGATGAAGGCTAATCCAATTAATGAGATGAGAACAATGGCTAACACTTCTGTTAATAGGGATACTTTGGTTGGAAATTATCTTCTTTTGAGCTTTAAGAATTTGGTCCTCATGGAGCTGCAAAGACTGAATCTGCTTTTCACATATCTGCATCATCAACTGGAAAGAGTGATTGCAAAGATTTATATGCAAATGAACTAGAGGAAATGAAGAAATAAGATGACGAGTTTGAGCAACTTGAAGCAGTAATTGCTAGAAGAGTACCTAAAGGTCCAACATGAAGTAAGTATGAAGAAAAAGCACCTTTTAAATATTTTGCATGTAATAAGATAGGTCATTTTGCATCTAGATGTCCTGAAAGGAATTCAAGATTTGAAGAAAAATCTAGAAGATCTTTTAGGCCTAACCATGATTATCAGAAAAAGTATAAGTAGAGGATAAAGAAAGACACATCATGTTACTATGTGGATGAGGAAGTTGTGACTGATTCTGATGATGAACTGACACAAGATTTAGCTAGTGGTTTCGGCAATGCAAAATAATGGGTAATTTTTGCTATCAAGAAAGATGCTCTAACACCTGTTATTCAAAATAAGGAAAAGGCCCTTGGTGCTCAAATTGAAGACAAGGACGAATGGGTGATAGACAATGGATGTTCACATCATATAACTAGAGATAAAAGGAAGTTTCTATCATTGCAAGAATTTGATGGTGGTCTGTTTATATTTTGAGATGACAAAGCATGCATGATTAGAGAAAGAGGAACTATATCATTGTATGGTAAGCATAAAACTAATAATGTTTATTATGTTGAGGGTTTACGACATAATACTTTGAGTGTAGGACAGTAGGTGGACAAGGGACTTCAATTATAGTTCAATGATGGAAAATGCAAAATCATTAACAGATCTGCTTTGGAGACTGCAACTGGTACACATACTAAAGGTAACATCTTTCATTTGAACTCTCGTGAGAAGACATGTTTGATTGCAAAAGTTGATGAGAGTTAGATATGGCATAAGAGCTTCAACTAAGGTTGATAGAGATATGCGTAAGATTGTGAAGCCCTATAATCCGGTATGTAAGAAATGTCCAATGAGAAAGCAAGTCAGAACTTCTTTTAAGAGTATACAAGACAAATCTAATGATGTTCTTGATCTTATTCATACTGAGTTGTGTGCTTCTGTTAGAACAAAGAGTTTTCATGGTGATAGATATTTTATGCTAATCATTGATGATTATTCTAAAATTATGTGGGTTACTTTTCTAAGGGAGAAATTTGAAGCTTTGCAAAAGTTTAAAATATTTAATGCTAAAGTTGAGATAGAGACATGGTTAAAGATTAAATTCTTAAGGTCAAATCAGGGTGGTGAACTCACATCTAGTGAATTAAATAGTTATTGTGAGAAGTATAGGATAAGGAGATAGTTGTTTGCACCCCGAACACCTCAACAGAATGGTGTTGTCGAAAGAAAGAACAAAAATATCTTGGATGCGCCCAAAACTATGATGATGGAAGCTATTTTTCCTCATTTATATTGGAGTGAAGTTGTGAGCACAATGGTATACACATTCAACATAGTTTATATCAAAGGAGACACTGGTAAGACACCTTATGAGTTATGGTTTGGGCATACAACTACAGTTAAGTATTTCAGAATCTTTGGTAGTAAATGTTATATCAAAAGAGATAATTTCATTGGAAAAATTGATCCTAGATGTGATGAAGGGATATTTCTTGGTTATTTTAATGAAAGGAAATCATATAGATGTTATAACAAAATATTGCAGAGAATTGTGGAGAGTGCTAATGTCAAGGTGGATGAGGTGTACAAAGGTCAAATCAGAACTTATGAGAGAGAACCGGAAGTGGAGATGATCATAACTATACCGGAACAAAATGTTGAACCAGTTACCTCGAAAGTATCATAAAATTCAACAGTAACTAAAGATCAGAGAAGAGAAATAGAAAGTCAAAAGACTCCTATGTATGTAAGGTTAAATCATTTTGAAGATCCGATCATTGGACACAAGAACAAATGAGTAATGACAAGAAGAAGGTTGGCAACTAATGAGGTATGTTTAATTTCTCAATTTGAACTAACATTAGTTATTGAAGCTTGTAAAGATGAATGTCAGATGAAAGCTATGGAAGAGGAATTAGATTAGATTGAAAAGAACCACACATGGAATTTAGTTCCCCGACCTAAAAATAAGAATGTTATTTGAACTAAGTGGGTTTTTAAGAATAAATTGAATGAGAATGGATAAGTTGTGAGTAATAAGGATAGATTGGTATGTAAAGGATATTCTCAGAAGGAAGGAATTGATTATGATTGGACTTTTTCTCTGGTACCTAGGATTGAAGCTATGAGATTATTTCTTGCTTATGTTGCCCATAAGAAATACAAGGTTTATTAGATGGATGTCAAGTGTGCATTTTTTAATGGAGATCTTGAAGAAGAAGTTTACATTGAGCAACCTGATGTATTTTCACTTTTAGATGACAAAAACATGGTTTGTAGGTTAAGAAAAGCTTTATATGGATTGAAACAAGCCCCTAGAGCTTGGCATGCTAGGTTGGACAAATATCTTTTGAAGCTTGGTTTCACTAAAGGTAATGCTGATAGTAACTTATACTATAAGATCACTAATGATGACATGCTGATTATTGAAGTCTTTGTTGATGATATCATTTTTGGAGGTGACATTAAGCTGTGTATAGAATTCTCTGAAAATATGAAGAATGAATTTGAGATGTCTATGATTGGGGAGATGAAATTTTTCTTAGGTTCGCAGATTACTCAGAATGATAAAAATATTTTTATCTATTAAACTAAGTATGCTAGAGAGTTGTTGAATAAATTTGGTATGGAAATTTCCAAACCAATTGGTACTCCTATGGTTACAAGTGAGAAATTGACAAAGAATGATGCATCGGCTCTGATGAATTTTACAAGGTATAAATCTATGATTGGAGGTTTCTTATATTTGACTCAGACTAGAACAAATATAATGAATGCAGTTTGTATTGTATCAAGATATCAGAGTGATCCTAGAGAGAATCATGAGAGTGCGATGAAAAGGATTTTTAGGTATTTGCAAGGAACAACTGAGTATGGTTTGTGGTATCCTAAAAATGACGACTTTACACTATGTGCATATATAGATGTTGACTGGGCTAGAGATGTTGATGACCAGAAGAACACATCCAGTGGAGCTTTCTTTCTTGGAAAGAGACTTGTTTCATGGATCATCAAGAAACATTCATGTACTTCTTTATCTACTGCTGAAGTTGAGTATGTTGATGTTTCTACTAACTGTACACAAGTTTTATGGATGAAGCAAATTTTGAAGGATATAATTATTGATTATAATGAATCGGTAGTTATTCCTTGTGATAACTCTGTTGCTATTCACATACCAAAAAATATGGTATTTCATTCTAAGAGTAAGCAGATTTCTATCAAGTATAACTTTATGAAGGAGAAGGTGGAAGCAAATGAAGTCAGACTGGTTTATGTGAACACTAAATACAAGATTGCAGATATCTTCACTAAACCTTTGCCTAAGGAATAATTTGAGTAGTTCAGAGATAGATTGGGAGTTTCTATCCCTCCGGTAGAGACTTGAGTGATGTTGATTGGCATTAGTCCGACATGCATTTATCAGTGCTATCATTCATTCCAGATTGATGTGTTGATGCTACTACTAACGGGGAGTAGTCAGCTATATGGTTAAGAGGTTTTATGACTTTTATTTGATGTTTATGTCAGATTTCTGGCATTTATGTCAAAGGGGGAGAGATATATATGTGAAAAACAGAGCTTAATGGGGATATCATTTGCACAGGGGGTTTGGTCTATTGAGTCAAAACTTCATTGTCATGTCATTTTGGGGAGTTTCTTAGATATCTTCCATTGGGGGAGACTTGTTTGGAACTTCTTGGTACTTGGATGTTTTTCACATCTATTGTTGGCAATTTGGATGAATTGATAATATGCTGCATTGATGTTTGTCATTTATGTCAACATTAGCTATTTTGTTGTCTACCGGCTTTCGGTAGAGTGGTTGGTCCTTGATGTTGATTTGGAGATTTGTCTCTGATTTTCATCTGGCTGTTGGAATTGGTTTGGATTGGTTATTCATGTGTTTCTGATGTGTATCAAATTTAGTTGGTTCAGGATTTGATGATCTAGATGCTATCATTTGTTCTAGTAAGCCTTTTGGTTATCAGTAAGGGTTTATGGCCAGCACTTTGATTAAGATCTTTTTGTCAATCTGATAAGTGGTGTTGGTACGGATTCTAGAAGGTTATCAAGATGTTGATGGTTATCATGTTTGTGTTCCAGTTATTCATAATGTTTCATTTGACTTGAGGCAACCTATTTTGGGTCCGGTATTATTTAGCTAGGTTATGGACCGATTTATGTAACATGTTGGCTGATGATCTTGATGCGTCACAAGTCAGATTTATTGTTTGGTTTATGTTGTTTTGGTCTTAGGCCGACTTGGATTATCATTGGATTACAAGATTACATAACAAATCTATTATATTATCTTTGAGGTGGTTGACCTAATTGTTTAGGTCTTGATTTGGTCTAAATATGATGTAAGATCTCTTTGTAGATCATGTGGTATGTGTTATGCGATTATCTATGTGTTAATAAAGTTGTAATCATATGTTTTTGGTCGATCATAGGTCATCGAATTGGGTTTGTGAAAGAGGTTTAAGACCTCTGGTATTGAGCTTAACCAAAACTATACTTAGGCATAGGAGATGCTATTCTTACAGTTCATTCATCTTTCTAGATTATAGTATGGATTTCTTTGTAGTTAGTGAGGCTCCTTTTGTGATGAGCAGTGCACTCTAGGTTGTTGGACTTCCTGCATGTGCAGGCCCCTCTTATTGATCACATACTTTCTGCAGAAGTATTATCTAACTATGGGTAGGCTTCCCACCATGGTTTTCCCCTTTACCAAGTTTTCCACATACAAATCATGGTGTTCTATGTTAGGGATGGTAGGTAATTGTTATGTGATTTATGTTTGTAGTTAATTGTTATATCTGCTATTCTAGTATTTTGTTTATGCATTCTGGTAAAAGGTTTTGTGTTCTTAAAGTTTTATAATATGTTGACAACTGATTCACCCCCCCCCCTCTTAGTTGTCCACAAGAATCTTTATTTTTTGGCGTTCATTGATGATTACTCTTGCCACACATGGGTTTATTTATTGAAGAAAAAATATGAAGCCTTTGCATGCTTCAAGAATTTTAAAGTAATGGCTAAAAAGCAAAGCAAGTATCCTATAAAGATACTCAGAATTGATAGAGGGGGAGATTTACTTCGAATGAGTTTGCTGATTTTTGTTTTAAGAATGGCATGAGAGATAACTTATTGCCGCATATACACTTCAAAAGAATGGTATTGCTATAAGAAAGACTGTACCAGTATGGAAATGGCACGAAGCATTTTGCAGACCAAAAATCTTCCAAATAGTTTTTTGGGCAAATCAGTTGCCACTACAATATATATTCACAACCATAGTCCCACAAAATCAATTCAAAACCTTACTCCAAAGGAAGCTTGGAGTAGACACAAGCCTTTAGTGGCTCATCTTCAAGTCTTTGGATGCTTAGTATATGTGCATATTTCAGATCAAAAGTGGAATAAGTTGGATGCCAATTCCCAACTTTGTATCTTTGTGGGCTACTCTACTGCAACTAAACGCTACAGGTTCTATAATTCTGAGACAAAGCAATGGATAGTTAGCCCAAATGTAATTTTTGATGAAGGGGGAGTATGGTAGTGGACAGATGATGTGCATAAAAAATTATTAATAATCATAAACATGGATGATACTAGTGTTCCTCCTCCTCTCCCCACAAGCTCAAGTGGAAATTCAAGCTCTAGTTCTAGTCCTCCAAACTCACCTATTTCTTCACGTAGCACAAACTCAGGTGAATATTTTCCTCCACCATCACCTATAGCATTAGTTCCAAGAAAGGTACAAAGTTTGGTTGATATTTATCAGAGGGGTGCCAATATAAATCCAGTTATTAATTTTGTTTTTTTTAGTACAATTAAAGTTGAACCCTCTATGTATGAAGAAGTAGTGAAAGGACCTATATGGGTTAATGCTATGAATGATGAAATTAATTTTATTTATAAGAATAATACTTGGGAATTAGTCCCACTTCCCAAAGGTAAGAAGGTGATTGGTGTGAAATAAATATACAAAGTCAAATATCATGCAAATAGTTCAATAGAACAACATAAGACAAGACTAGTTTCCAAGGGGTTTTCACAAACTCCTCGAGTGGATTATGCAAAAAAATTTGTTCCAGTGGCTAAACTTGATACAATCAAGATTATATTGGTTGTTGCAACACATATAAGTGGCCAATAATTCAGATGGATGTAAAATCAACATTCCTTAATGGTTACATAAATGAGGAAGTTTATGTGGAACAACCAATGGGTTATGAAGTTCCAAGAAAAGAACCCTTAGTCTACAAGTTGATTAAATTTCTTTATGGTTTGAAGAAAGCTCCTCGTGCCTGGTATGCTAGAATTAACAATTATTTCATAAAGAAACAATTCAACAAAAGCCACTCAAAGCTTTGCTTGTATGTCCAACATATTGGTAATGATATTCTCATCGTTTGCCTCTATCTTGATGATATTATTTATATAGGTAATAGGAAATCTCTCATGGTGAAGTTTCAAGATGAAATGAAACAAGAGTTTGACATGTCAGATCTGGGACTTATGTACTATTTAATTGGTGTAGAAATACAACAAACATCAGAAGGTATATTTATTTCCCAAACCAAGTATGTAGATTATTTATTGAAGAAGTTTAACATGGTGGCATGAAAATAAATTTCAACCCCCATAGCCCTTGGTGAAAAACTAACCAAGGAAGATGCTAGTCCCAAGTTTGATGCTACTTAGTATAGGAGTTTGGTTGGTAGCCTCATGTACCTCACAACCACTAAGCTTGATATTATGTATGTTGTGATCCTTATCTCTCGGTTCATGCAAGATCCCCATGTGTCACATTGGTAGGCTGCTAAAAGAATTTTGAGGTATGTGCATGGTACACAAAATTTTGGCATTCAGTATTACCCAACTGAAAAGTTTGAGCTAGTTGGTTACACAGATTTAGATTGGGCTGGTTTAGTGGATAATAAAAAATCTACATCTACTTATGTTTTTTCATTTGTCTCTCGAGTTGCATCTTGGAGTAGTAAGAAACAAGCAACAATGGCTCTTTCTTCAGAAGAATCGAAATACATGGCAGCTTCATTAGAAAGTTATCAAGCAATATGGATTAGAAGGATATTGACAAATCTATATTTTGTTCGAGAGAATCCAATCACCATTATTGTGATAACAATATAGCACTATTGCCATGACAAAGAATCCAATATTTCCATCAAGAGTAAAGCACATAGAGTTTTGACATCATTACATTCGTGACTTGGTCCAAGATAGACAAGCGGAGTTGTAATTATGTCCTTCATTTGAACAAGTTGCAAACATATTTACCAAAGCTCTTCCAATCGCCACCTTTACTACTTTTTGAAATCAGTTGGGACTCACCTCCATTGATCATTCAAGGGGATAATGAAGATAATTATGAATGATCAAAAACGGCATGCACTAGAAGGCTGCACTGGTGGTTTGTATTTTGTTTTTTTAATAAAACAATAGTTTAGAAATGGCTAGGATAAATATAGTTCTAGTTTTTTGTTTTTTAGTTAACATTGTTGTCTATGCAGTAAGGCGGTTGTTTTTTCAGCTTTTTAGCGTTTTTTTTTTTAATTTTATTTTATTATTCTTTCTCTAATCGGTGAAAGAGGTCAACAGTCTATAAATACAGTGCTATGTAATTGTGCATGTGTTCAAGTTTTCAACATCAATATATTTTCATTGTAGTGTTCATATTTTTAGCTATGTTTTCTCTGTATTATAAATTTTTAATTTTTCATACATGTTTTTGAATACAAATGATTCAAATAAGTACTAATTCAAACCTTAATTAACTTCCAGAATTAATAGATTGTTCCTCATCTCTAATAATTTTAGATGACAAACGGTCTACAAAATGTGAAGGGCGAGGCTAAAGAACTTTGTAAGTTGTCTCATAATGAAAACAGCGTGCGTGTAATCATCATAGGATAACAAAGAAAAAAGATCAATTCATAAAACATAAAATAAGTAAATTGATGAATTTAAGATAAAACTGTTTATTAATAATCTAGGCCAACGGTAATTATATGCAGATTCACAGGACCAAAAAGGGATAGGAATCATGGAGGATAGAAAAAATTATTAAATTTGTTCTCAATATTATCTATATGTTCCTCCACCCTATAATTTTAACTATCTATATAATTTGCCGATTGGCAACTCCCTGTGGGGTTGCACCTCCACTGGAATTGTCTCACGCCAGGTTTTGGGGGTTTATTGGTACGTATTCCATTTATACGGTATCGCTTAATAATGACGGCAAATTGTCTCACGCTTCCCTTTGCCGATAGTCTTCGCGGGGGCAAAGATAGTGTTGGCCGGAAAAGATGCATCACGCCAGTTTTTTGTCGCTTTCAAACTTGATTATTGTCGCCAGGAAATGTTGATGTCGCCGCCGAGAAATATATCTTTGGAAAATCCACAGGCGCTATGGCGGACACTGGTCGTCCTCCTCCCATGAATGTATTTGCTTCTCATGTTGCAAAAGTTTAATGCCCAAAAACAAATTTGTCTGATTCCTCCTTTGAACCTCCATTTTGCTAATTCTCAAATGCTTTGAACTTGCAACCTCTCAAGTTTTATGTTTCTTATCTGGAAACGTAGCGTGTCAATATCGGTTTCTAAACAAAGGAAACAACATTAAGAGGAAATAATACAGAGAACCAAAAAGCTACTAGAGCTACAAAAACCAATGGTAAAATGGAACAACTAATAAATGAATTTCAAGTTCCAACAGATCTTGATAGGTCTTGGCGTGTAATAAAGTGGCCAAAGGCTTATACTTGGGCCTTTGTGTAGTTGATTTGTTTCTTGTTGTCTCTGTATTACCGTAGTGAGATGGTCAAGGATTTTCATGTGGTGCGTCCCCATTTTATCTCTGGTTTAGGGTTTTTTAACCCTTTTCTAATGCAGTTCAATGGAGTTTATGAGGGTAGCCCATGTCTAGCTAATCGAATTCAGAAGCTGTTGATTCAGGTGAAATACAGCAGCCATTTTGATTTTGAATTTGGTGATTCATTGGCCAAAGGCTTATACTTGGGCCTTTGTGTAGTTGATTTGTTTCTTGCTCTCTCTGTATTACCGTAGTGAGATGGTCAAGGATTTTCATGTGGTGCGTCCCCATTGTATCTCTGGTTTAGGGTTTTTAAACCCTTTTCTAATGCAGTTCAATGGAGTTTATGAGGGTAGCCCATGTCTAGCTAATCGAATTCAGAAGCTGTTGATTCAGGTGAAATATAGCCGCCATTTTGATTTTGAGTTTGGTGATTCATTGGGATTAAACACAATGCAACTTATGTAGTGCTCACATTCAAAGCATTGCTTGGAGCCGGATGGAAGGGTATTGGACTCTATTACAAGAATCCGGTGATTTAAATTGAAGAGTATACCAAATAGCTGAGGAATGACCCCTTCTAATCTAGATAAAATATCAGTAAAATCACCTTTGGGACTTCAGGGGGAGGTAGGCTCTGCTCCTCCTCCCTGTTCTTGGCACCTTTTCTCTCTAACCTGATGGGGAGAAAGAACACAAGACAACAAAAACACAAAGATATAATAACATATAAGCAATTTATATTATTACCAAAACAGATTTTATAACAATTTATAAAAATGCCTTCAGAAAACAGAGCTACCCGTCACTACTTTTGCATTATACAGATTTTCTCATGCCTTGTACCCACACAAAAACCAAGTATTACATTACAGCTCTCTTTTAAAACAGAGTCTTGTTCACAGCAATAAAAGATGTTTCTAGAAAGTGCGCCTAAAACTCTAACCATCTTGATGCATAAAAAACAGAGTAGAAGAAGATACAAGAAAGAGGAGTAAATGCGGTGGTTTGAGTAGATAAGTTACGGAGGCAGGAAAGATTAGTGGAGTCTAGCTGGAGTCCACGTATGCCAACACTCCCCCTTAATCTTTGCTGCCATATATGTCTATAATACCAATTCCTTCTCAAAGGTGTTCAAAAACATTCTTTGCAAGTGGCTTTGTGAAAATGTCTGCTAGTTGTTCATTGGACGTTCAAAACTGAAGATATATGTCACCATTGTTCACCAATTCTTGAATAAAATGATATCTTGTATCAATATGCTTGCTCCATTTATGAAAGAAATGATTTTTAGATAAAGAATTGTAGAATTGTTATCACAATAGATTTTAGTAGGTTCTTCTTGTGGATGCCCCAAATCTGAAAGTACTCTCCTCATCCATATTGTTTGGCAAGTTGCTAATGTGGCTGCAACATACTCTACTTTAGCTAATGAGAGGGTGACAATTGGTTGTTTCTTTGATGCCCAAGAGATAGCACCGGAACCAAGATGAAAGATATACCCAGAAGTTCTTTTTCTATCATCCATGCTACCTCCACAATCACTATCTGTATATCCAATCAACTTGTAGTCATCTGAAGTTGTATATAGAATCCCAAAACTCTTTGTTCCAGCTATATACCTTAAAATTCTTTTCCCAGTTTTCCAATGTGATTCTTTTGGTTTATCCATGAATCTAGAAATAATACTAACCCCATACATAATATCCGGTCTTGTGGCAGTTAGATACATGAGGCTACTAACTAATCTTTTGAATAAAGTTGCATCAATACTAGGACTTTTGTCATCCTTACTAAGTTTTAAACCCAAAACAACGGGTGTAGGTGCGGGATTCACATTTGTCATCTTAAATCTCTTCATCAAATCATTAGCATACTTGCTTTGACATATGAAAATGCCTTGATCAGTTTGACTTACCTCCATGCCAAGAAAGTATCTCATGAGCCCCAAATCAGTCATACGAAATTCTTTTTTCATGGTTGTCTTGAATGAGTCAATGGACATGTTACCTGTGAATATCAAATCATCTATATACAAACAAACTATCAAGATTTCTTTTTTATCATTCAATTTGACATTCAAAGTTGGTTCATTGCCACACTTGCCAAAACCATTGTTCACAAAATAAGAATCTATCCTGTTGTACCAAGCTTTAGGAGCTTGCTTCAAACCATATAGCACCTATTCAGTTTGCATACCTTATGTTCTCATCCCAAAATTTCATAACCAAGTGGCTGATTTACATACACCTCTTCTTCTAAAATGCCATTCAAGAATGCTGATTTAACATCCATTTGGAAAACTTTCCATTTGTTTTGAGCTACTACAGATAAGACCATTCTTATTGTATCCAATCTTGCCACGGGTGCAAATGTTTCATTGTAGTCTATACCTGGTTGTTGTGCAAAGCCTTTGGCCACTAGTCTTGCCTTGTGTTTCTCTACTTTTCAATCAACATTATACTTTGTTTTGTAAACCCACTTAACTCCAATCACATCCTTGTCTTTAGGAAGCTCAACTAGATCCCAAGTTTGATTCTTTTCAATGGATTGGATTTCTTCATCCGTGGCCGAAATCCATTTGTCATCTTTAACAGCATCTTCAAAGTAAATTGGATTAGCTTGTATCAGGAATGCAAAATTAGTGCATATATCATCATTTCCAGCCTCTTGGATTTCATCATAAATCTCCCTTGGACTACATGTCTTCTTTGAAGTGTTTATGGATCTTGATCTTAGTGATGCAAAGGTTGGATTAGAAGATTCATTTCTTTTATTACTAGCTGGTGTTGTAGCATTTGGAGTGCTAGGTTCTCTAGAAGGTGTTGTAGGTGCATTTTCTTGTGTAGTAGGATTCTCAACTTGAGTTTCATTTTCTTCATTCTCTTGTGGAACACTGGCTGCAATTGTAGTTGTTTTGTCTATGCTCCCATCCCATGCTTCATCTTCAACAAACTCAACATCACGGCTTATAATCAACCTATTTGTGATAGGATTGTACAACTTATATGCCTTGGATTGTTCACTATATCCCACAAATATGCACTTCTCTCCTCTATTATCTAGTTTCTTTCTCAACTATTGAGGTATCAAGGAGTATGCCACACAACCAAAAACTCTTAAATGTGATATGTTATGCTTCCTTTTGCTCCAGGCTTCTTCTGGTGTTTTATTTATCACTGCTTTTGTTGGACACCTATTTAATATGTATACCGAGCATGCAACTGCTTCTGCCCAATACTCATTTGGTAGATATTTTTTTTTATCATACTTCATGCCATTTCCATAATTGTTCTATTCTTTCTCTCAGCCACTTCATTTTGTTGAGGAGTATACCTTCCTATAAATTGTTTATTTATGTCATTTTCTTTGCAAAAATTTTGAAAATCAATTGATATGTACTCTCCACCTTGATCAGTTCTCAATGTTTTAATATAGTATCCACTTTCTTTTTCAACTTTTGCCTTGAACTCCTTAAAAACAGCAAATACATCTGATTTATATTTCAAGAAATAAACCCATACTTTTCTGCTGAAATCATCAATGAATGTCAAGAAATAAAGCTTTCCACTTATGGAAGGTGTTTGCATAGGTCCACAAAGGTTGGAATGTACTATCTCAAGTGGATATTTTGCCCTATAAGACTCTCCAACTGGAAATTGTTTTCTATGTTGCTTTGCCAATATGCAACTCTCACATGTGGTCTTAAGTGGCTCTATTGGTGGCAGCCCATATACCATTTTCTTCTTGTATAATAGTTGTAACCCTTTGAAGTTTAAATGCCCAAGCCTTAAATTCCATAACCAAGTTTCATTTTTATATGAGGGTTTGAAAGCTAATTCAGCAACCTTTTGTAATCCTTGTGGCTCTACAAATAGTTCACTTTGAATTCTTAATGGAAACATCCTGTTTTTTGTCATTTTTACTTTTGCAATCAGCCTATTGCTTGGTTTCTTGTCTAGAATCACACATTCACCATTTTCAAAGTATATTCTATATCCTTTTTGCACTAGTTATCCAATGCTTATGAGGTTGTGTTGCAATCCAGGAACATAATATATATAAAAAATATGCTTCTCTTCACCTTGCTTAGTTCTTATGTTAATTGACCCTTTGCCCATGACTAAAACTCATTGATCATTTCCCAATTTTACTTCTGATTTTACTGAGTCATCCATTGCTGCAAACATCTCCTTATTACAACTCATATGATTACTACAACCGCTATCTAGGAACCATACTTCTTTGGAATTCTTTTGTGCTACATTG
The DNA here is from genome assembly GCF_030272615.1 of Cryptomeria japonica. NCBI lineage: Eukaryota > Viridiplantae > Streptophyta > Pinopsida > Cupressales > Cupressaceae > Cryptomeria > Cryptomeria japonica. The sequence continues at coordinate 745,286,793 of NC_081413.1, forward strand.
CATGTTATCAATATGGTGTCTTGCTCACTAGTGTTTGTCTGGTTTTCATTTGTAAAATGTGCCTTTTTCTTGTTCATATCATATTGTTTTTTTCTACATTCTAATGCAAAATGCCCAAATTTATTGCAATAATGACATTGGATGTTTGATTTATCATACCTTTCTCCTTGATGGTGTCTATGAGAATGATTGCTCCCCCTTCCTCTTGTTGGTGTAGAATGGGCATGTGGGCTCAATGTTGGTCTTCTACTTTCAAATTGTGTATTTTCTCTTCCTCCCCTTGGTGTAAAACGTCCTCTACCTCTACTATGATTTGATCTCCTTCTTGTTTTGCCAGATGAAAGTTGAGTCTTGAATTCATTTTCCAATGATGATGTCCCTGATCGATTTATTCTTTGCTCTTACACTAAGAGTGACCCCATTAATTCATCTACTGATAGTTGAGAAAGATCTTTGGCCTCTTGAATGGCTATTACAACTGCATCAAACTTGCCAGGAAGACTTCTAAGTATTTTCTCTACAATCTTTTGATCTTCGATAGTGTCACCATAGGACCTTAGCTGATTTACTATTGACATTGCATGAGTGAAAAATGAATCTATTGAATCTGAGTCCTTCATTTGCATATTTTTAAAATCCCTTCTAAGTATTTATAATTTTGCCATTATTACCTTGCCTGTGCCTTGGTATGTTGTTTGCAAACTGTCCCATGTTTGCTTTGATCTTGTGGCAGCTACAACCTTTGGAAAGATTGATTCCTCTATTGCTCATTGAATGAAAAATAGTGCCTTTGCATCTTTCTTCTTGTTTTCCTCTAGCAAGTCTTTCTCAGCTTGTGAAAGTGCTTGATATGCTTGTTGATTTGGTGGATCAGCGAACCCATTTTCAAAAAAATCCAAATACCATGGGAGCAAAATAAGTTTTTCATTTTAATACTCCAATAGTCATAATTTTTGCCACTAAAAATTGGAATCTACGGTTGTGAAATACTTCCACTTGTTCCTACCATAAGTTTTGCAGAGTTCTCTATTTGTTTCTACAGGAGCCCCTTCTACCTTAATTAAACTTTGACTTTCCTTACTAGTTTCCACTTCTGAATAATGACAACTTCTCTCTTTCTTTATCAACAACAATATGTATCTAGTATCTTTGATCTGGTAGCTATGTTAACTTTCAACAACAACAAGTTGTTTGTTACCTCCGTGTCTTCTCCACACATCAATATTACCTTCAACAACTTCACCTCATAGAGATGATTGCTTGTAGACTAGTTGCCTTCTCTATTTGCCTTTATCTGCAACTTTTGCCCTGATTTCCCTGCTCTGATACCACTTTGATGGGGAGAAAGAACACAAGACAGCAAAAACACAGAGATATAATAACAGAAAAACAATTTATATTATTACCAAAACAGATTTTATAACAGTTTATAAAAATGCCTTCAGAAAACAGAGCTGCCCGTCACTACTTTTGGATTATATAGAGTTTCTCATGCCTTGTACTGACACAAAAACCGCGTATTACATTACAGCTCTCTTTTAAAATAGAGCCTTGTTCACAACAATAAAAGATGTTTCTAGAATGCGTGCCTAAAACTCGAACCATCTAGATGCATAAAAAATAGAGTAGAAGAAGATACGAGAAAGAGGAGTAAATGTGGTGGTTGGAGTAAATAAGTTACGGAGGTAGGGAAGATTAGTGGATTCCAGCTGGAGTCCATGTACGCCAACACAGCCTGCCTTAATCTAAATCTTACAATGCAGGGACTTACTAGTAAAATCTTCTTTTTTCTTTTTCTCATATTTTATACAGTACTTGTCTATTTTATATGACTAACAAGTTGAATTTTGTTTCATTTTTGCAAAATCTCACTATTTAAATGAGCTTACAAAGAATAGGCTAAACTCTGGCATGAAAAAAATAAGATTTGGGGGAAAAAAAATTACTTAAACAAAATATCAAAAAGAAAAACATTTCTTCTTCTTCTTTTTTTTGCTTTTTTGTTTTTTTTGTTAATTGTTTTTTTCCCTTTTTTTCGCGCATATTCTAGGATTTTCAGAATACGAATCATGAAACTATGATACATACAAAAGTTAAAGCACAATCAATGGGATTATCTGAGCTCCAAAACCGATCGCTTCCAATTCGAAGGCTATTCCCATCTCAAAGGAGGAATACAGGTGCCTGCAATTTGATCGAATGGTATTCCTTCTTGGCTTTGCATAGTGAAGTGCAGCAACTTAAGGACAGCATCAGAGTCCTCAAAACAAGCTGCACCTTGTGTTGAACAGAACATATAAGTACCGATGGGTACATACGGTCTTCTAACACCAGGGTAATTGTTTGCTACTGTAGATGTGCACTTCAGGACATTGTTAAGAATGGTCATGCAAGCTTCCGACATAGAAAGATGAGATACATCAACACAGTCAATGCCCATTTTGCTCCGCCAGTAAGGTACAATTGCATCCAAAGGCTTGGCAATTGATTCATATGGTGCAAGGTACATCCTAGGAACAATATCATACTTGCAGACAACATGACAAAATCTGCCCAACCAATCCTCGCGCCCAATTGCCTCCTGAATTGTGGCGTTGCCAATCAAAGGAGCACCAAATGTGATGCAAAAGGAATTGGAGTTTCTCAACCGCTTTTCTAGAAACCAGATAGTAGCCAGGGCCGCAACTGCACCTCCTATGGAATGACCCACAAATATAATGTTTTGTTCTTTTAAATCTTGCATATGTTGGAAGAAACAAAAAAGGGCATTACATTCTACTCATAATAATCTTAGTTCTCTACTAAATAAAGTAAAATAGGCTCTTTCAATGATGGCACTGAACAATTGAGAAATATCTGGTTGTAATAATTGCTGTTTGTCCAGCGTTGTATGACTGAGTGCCAAAGCTGGAGCATCACCATGATGAGGAAATGATTCAAGCGTCCCCTTGAACCATAATGACTGATCCAAATATCATTGTGGCTGCAACAAAGCAGGCCAAAACTGTTCTGCTGTAACCCCTTACTGACCAAACCAGTTAAATATTGCTTGGTAATCCTGAAGGCATAAAAATATGTAACGAATATTGGGGGCAGAACAACTTGGGAATTCTGAAATGTAAAAATGCTGGGTTACAAAAATATGGACTATCAAGGGCTGTTCTGTTTCAGCTTATGGTGCCTATGTTAACAATTTGACCTTTGCCCAGCAACAATAACATTTGACTCAATTCACTATCAATCTAACTTTAAAAACAATTCCTTTTCTTTTGTTAAGAAAATAATTAGTTGTTCTTCGTTAGGTGACTGTAAAACTCTGAAAATTAACAGCAGAAATAAAAGTAAAATAAACCTTCTAAATATAGATAGTCCCTCTTTTTTAGCCAATACACTATATGACAGCCTTCAAATAGGGGCTTTCATTGCAAAAGAGTACTCTGATGTATTTCCATTCAATGAGAAAAATAGAGTTAATAGAAGTTTAACTGAAGGGATAAGAAACTCAAATATATTGATACCATTAAGAAAATAAAAAATCTAGGGTGAGGTTGAAATAGTAAGGCAGTTGATGAAAATCAGAGAATAAAGAAGATAGGTCTGAAAACAAGTTTGATTGCAACATGATTTTTGAGCTTAAGCAAAATGACAGTCTGAGAAAATACGTTTGGACTACAAATTAAAAAAAAAATGAACAATATCAAGAAACGAAATAACATGTTTTTCTTGCATCAGAAGAAATTATTAAGTACTGGAAGGAATAGTAAATGAAACCAAAGCTACGATCAAGTTATAGACATCCATCAAAGCATATAGTGAAAAGGGCATTTTTATCAGATTAATAAGCACAGAAACAGGAGAGTTGTCATACACCAATGTTCTTTAATGTTCTAATTCCATGGGCAGAAAAATTAAAACGAAAAATTAAGAATCTTTTTAAACTTGTAGACAAAATGAAACTCTTTCATCTTAAAATTGAAATTGTAAACAAGAGAAATAAGGAGAAACCAAATGGTAAAAGAAGCACTAGCGCGGCTTTTGGCTGCAGTTTTACTGTGCACATGTCAAATTTGGATTGAAAATAGTTTAATAGAAGGATTTAAGGACAATTTACCAAAAAAAAATTCTATGAAAAAATAAGTTTACATAAATTCATAAATATATGAAAGTGCTCATTTGCAATTTGACAAATATCCATAGTACATAACAGACTATTATTACTTTTATCATTACAATCTTATTAAAATAGTCATTTTATAGTACTCTTAACTCTCCATCCAAATATTTATTAAGTTATGTTGTTATACATTTAGTCTCATGCATATCAAACCAACAATCAAAAAATAAGAAAGCCAAAGAATTGTGGAAATTATCATTATTGTATATCTTTACCAAAATAATTACACTCTCACACAAAAAGAAGTGAAATATTTGAGGAAGCAAGCACCAAACATGAACATATTACCTTTTCCAATTTCTTACTCTAGTTAAATGCTCCCTCCCTTGTTATATTTATTATTATTATTTGTATTCCACATTATGTCCAAGTAATATTCACAAGCTAATTTTTTTGTTGAAACCAGGGTACAATTCTTTATTCACTTTTGGACTCATCTCATGTGGAAATTATCAAAATCATATTTTCCTCTGTTTAATATAAGTTACTTTTATTGTTTCATACATAGATAGATAGATAGATAGAGAGACAGATAGAAAGAAAGAAAGAATTTTCACTTTTGAACTCATCTTATCTCAAAATTATCAATATCATATATTTTCCTATGTTTAATATAAATTACATAGAATGTACAGGATATAGGTCAACAAATGAATAAATAAGTTTTGGAACTCAGGCATTCATTCGGGCATTCAATTTCAATGATATTTATGTTGAATTCTTGATTTTTTGGGGGTATTTTTTTTATGCAACGGCTTGAATGCATGTCCTGATGTGGAATTAGGATGTGGGTACCTATTTTGATTTAAACTTGGCTTGATAGATTTATGACAGTCCTTGGCAAATGCAATCAAATCCCTAGTTCCTCCAAATCTGTAAAATCATTCGTTTTGGGTTTTTTTTTGTTCATGAAAAGGCTGCAATGCATGCCCTACTATGGGATTTGGATAATGATGCAATACTTTTGAAAGGGATTGGTTAAAAATGGCTTTGTATATACTTATCCTGTTAAAATAACATTGGATTCTCAAGTATAGATGGTGAATGAATTCATGTGCATTTAGTAGCCCTTTCTAAATCTCAAAATATGTTGCTTTGGGTACTTTTATTCTTTTCATGAGATTCAAATATGATGTGGCTCATTAAGTTTGGACGAAAATTGAATAGATAGCACATGAATATACCTACTGACAAAATGAAGTGGATGCAGAAGAGACCAATGTAGACAACAAGATGGATTTTTCAGAGGATGAAGAGGATCTTATAACCAGGCTGTACAATCTACTTGGCCAGAGGTAGTTTTGGGATCCTTAATGTTTTTGAAATTATGGGCTCTATGGACATAAAAAAGCCCTAAAGTGGATAAATTGTCTTACTAATCTCATTGGACATGGAAATAGGTGGGCTTTGATAGCTGGGCGAATTCCAGCTGGTCTGATATGTATTAGTTATTTATGAGGCATCTGGTTCATGTGTGTGAGAGAGAAAGTACCAAACAAAGGCTTGAATTATCTGATCAATTTTACACCCAGATTTCCCTTGGAGGAGAGATGGAGATTTTTTTTCCCGCTTTAGGGCAGGAGGCCTTAAATTGTACAATATCTTTTTTTTAACTTAATGCCTGTTTCTGTTTTACAAATATTAGTACCAATTTTGATCTTGGCTATTAAGAATTGTTGACCAGTAATTACATTTGGGGTTGAAAATATCGATTATTTAAGGCAATACCCATTTGATGGTTAGGTCGAATAACTAACAAAGTAATCATGGAAGTCAACAGGCAAATTTGTCCACATCCGTTATATAATGATATACAAAAATAACATATAGATATAGTAGATATTATCAGCTATCAGTAAACTAATCGATTACAACCAATTTATTTAGCCCTGTAGCCACCTGAACTTTTGATCTCCAAGGTGGCAAATGCACACAAATTGCTCCTATCGGCAATTCACATTGCACGTCCCAGGTGCAAGCGCTAGTTTTAAATATTTTCTATATGCTCGTCCACCCTAGATCTTCGTTTCGTCATCACCATACAACGTTTTTACTTTTGGGATGGTGGTAATGTTTTGACCGTTATCATCATCCCCAAATTGTAAATCTCCAAAGAAAAGGATCAAAAGAGACTAAATCAAGTAACCAAAGATACTCAGAGTTCAATCGTTATTCTTATAAAATTCACCAGAGGTCTCAATTCGAATACATGGAGCATACAATAAAATAAAGATAGCAATGGCAAGTTGAAGAATGAATTTAGGATAACATATTTGAACAAAGCTATGATCATAATTTGGAAGGAGGAAACCAATAAAGATATTTTAGAAGACAATCATATGAAGTTTCAACGATGGTGTACTACAATGAAGAACCGATCTAGGTAATGTTCCAAAGGTTTGAGATTAATATATGGATAATCCTGCATTTAAATATACTTATTAATTCATATTTGTAATCATAAGTTAACCTAAATATGAAAATAGTACGTCGATGTGATGAACAACCAATACAGGTGATGTTGCAAAGGTTTAAAATTATAATATGAGATTGATCTTGCAATTGAACAGACTCCTTAATTCAAGTACAACAAAGAAGATAGAAACCTTTCTACAACTTTTACCATTGTACTATACAACCACGAAACCGTCTCAGTAACGGTCTTGGCATTATTTGTTTTCACAATTAATTGTTTTAGTATTAATTTCCAACTTTGTAAATACCAAGGTTTAATATATCTTCAATACACTGTCAGTGTCAAGTTAATAATGTGACTACTAAAATAAAAACCAATTTCTTTTTCACTTATCATTTCAATGCCCACTATAATCTTTTATTTATGTTAATTAATGAATATTAACATTATTAACATTAACAATCTGTATATATTTTTCCAATGAATAATCAATTAACTAATTTCTTTTTCACTTATCATTTCAATGTCGTTATAATTTTTTAAGTATGTTAATTAAAAAATATATACATTAACAATCTCTATGTAATCAGATAATCAAAAACCACTCAATGACAGTTAAATTAATTGAAAACTCAAAATGATAGTTTATAATCAAAAACCACTCAATGAGCGTTAAATTAATTGAAAACCTACAAATGATAATTTATAAATTTGTTGCCATTGTAAGAAGCCTCTTGACTTAATTAGTGTTTTAATATATTATTTTGCATTTTCTTTATGACAATTAAATGTGACAAAGAAGCAATTTTTTGGATGCCAAGTAGAAATCTGCTCAGTCGTGACAAGGCCTACTATTTTTAAAAAAACTCTGCCTTGGTTGTTCTTGAAATCCAGATTATCTAAACTCCAAATTGTTGGGATGTGAAGCCCAACGATCACATGACCATTCACGTTCTCCCAACTATTCATTTCATATCTGAATATGATTATTTAATGGTTGTGTGCAGCCCATGTATTTTTGAGATTGATTAATAGAAGTTATTCCCTTCTTTGAGTGTGGTTGTAGGCAAATTTGCCAAACCACGATAAATCGTGTGTTGTCTCTTCTTATTTCTTTTCTGTTTCTGTTATTGTTTTCTCTGCACTTTCTGATCTTTACAAATGATATCAGAGACATGTTGGCTTGAGCAAAGATGGAGGAAGAAGGAGAAGGTAAAACTTATAACTTCTATGGCAGTTTTACTATGTTTCAAGCGTCGTGTACATTGGTGGGATGGTTGGAAGAAAGAGGGGGACTTAGTTAAAGAGGGGAATCTAGCAAAAGAGAAGGATGTTGGGATTCTCATTTTCTCTCCTCTTGAGCCAGCTTTGGCACTTATTGGCCAAAATGTTAATGGCCGGGAAGTTATTGGCATTCGTGTGGTGAAGGTTGAATGCCATGATAGTCCCTATATAGACACTAGAATTTCTGAGCAGAAAGATGCTAGAAAAGAGGTTGTTGTTGAAGAGGATGAACTCAAGAGATCGCAGGAGGAAGAGTGTATGCCATCGGAGACCCAAGTTGAATCTATTGTTGACTCCTAGGATGAGGAGGGTGCAGATTGGAGTGAGGTAGCAGAGCAAGGAGACCTGGGAGAAATTTTGCCTTCGGAAAGCTCTGCAGATGACATAGTCTTGACAAACATAAAGAGGCACTCCCATGATGATGACAACCTTTGCACAGATAATTTCAGAGAAGCCTATGAGCCTATGGACTTGGATGAAGAAGTACAAGATAAAAGATAGGTTTTTGGTTTGAAGCAGAAGCGACCTTTAATGGGAGTAGAGGACAATGGGCATCGCTCCAAGCGATTTCATGCATCACAAGGAGAGAAGGGAGATATGGTTCACCAACTTGATTGGATGGATATTGATGATTGTGTTGACAAGGATTATGAGCAGAATAATGTGAAGCCTCTGCATGTTTTTGTGATAGATTCAAAGAAGTTTGAGCAGAAGAAGGGGTGCGTGCTACCTAGGTCGAAGATGGCCAACTCTGATGTTGCTAGAATTGTGAACTCTGATGAGGTGCAAAGTGTTGTGAGGCCGATTGAGACGAAAATTAAATGGAAGCCGCTCAAGAAGACCTCGTTGAAGAATTTGGGGGCACTTTCGAAGCTTAATCCTTATGCAAAGATTGCTAGGAGAAATGCTCTTTTTGCTGAAGTGGAACGTATTAAGACTACGTAGAAGCAGTTGTTAGATGTAGCGACCCCTGTGTTTGGGGATGAAGCCGAAGCGATGGAGAAGACCATTCTAGCAATGAGGCACAGAATGCTGTAGGTACTATAGCTGGGCCCAATTTTGGGTAAACTCATTTCCAATGACTTAGTAGAGCAATGCAATTTGGCCTATATAACAATTTGTAACGGAGGAGGAAGAATTTTGGCCTGTGTGGAGAGGTGCACGGTAATATCTCTAAATGGTGCGCTAACTTATGAAGAGCTTCTCAGAGAAAGGGAATCTTCAGAACCAAAAGGAATGCAAAGGGTTTTTGGCACAACAATTTTAGAGCGAAAGAAGGAGGTGAACGATGATAAATTGATTGTTTGCCTGCACCCAGACACCATGGAAAAGTTACAATTGTTTGGTGGAGACACAATCCTTATAAAGAGGAAGGATACGATCTGTGTTGCCCTGGCAGACAAGACTTCCGTAGAACCCAGGATTCATCGGATTCCTTTGGAACAACACTCTACGAAACCAGAGGTTGCTTACCTGAAGCTCTGGTTTATCAGAAGCTGCAATGCTTCATTGTCTCTGATGATCTTGGAGCACCTGGAGTTCATGCATGAGAATGGCGGGGATCTCCAACAGCCGCTAAGGTGTTATGTGGTGTTGCCTTTGTATGTGAGGGTAGAGAAGGGTAGGCCTTTAGTGGCTTCCATGTTTGCCCTAATTGCGCAGCTTGCCAAGGAGATGCTATCCAACATTCGCGCTTTGGATCGGGAGAATGGAGTTTTCCGAATAAATCTGTGGCCCATGTTTGGAGTTTCATCCCTCATTTCTTCGGCAAGTAGAAATAACAATAAAGAGAATGTTAATGTCATCTCGGTAGATCTTCAGGTGAACGATTCGTCGCAGATGGATGTGAGGCATTTTTTAGAAAGTGATATGAGGCATTGCAAGGAAAATGAAAAGGTGCAGGTTTTGTTGGATGGTAATTCGCCTAGTTTGGAGATCGAAACTGCCGGTGAGAAACAATATTCTCATTACCAAAAATCATGTCTGATAATTTGTAACAAACGAATTTTGGCCAATTCCAATGATGATAGTGCCAACGTAGATAATGAGTATATGAATGCATTACCGACCACTTCTACTGATTCGGTGAAGCTGGTGTATATAGGGAATCATTCTAGAGTTAATATTTCCAACAATGGCAAGTTTTTACAGTTTATTTTGCATGGCTATACGAAGAAAGAAGTAAAGCTACTATTTGAGACAAGGAATGAAGTAACGCCTCTACAAAAAAATAGAATTCCCCCTGGCTGAAGTTAAGCTGGCAACTGTCGTAGTCATCATTGCAGAGGACCCAGGTGACCAACTAGCCAAAGTTAATGATGCGGTCAGTGTGGATTGTGTAAAACCAGAAATTGTAGATTCTCTCATGTGTCAGGTTGTGCTAAAGTTGGTGAGTGCAGAGAGTTGTTACAGCGTTACTGTTATTGGAAAGAATCAAGATGTGGAAGGTCTGTTACAAAGTAGTTACAACATGTATGAAGTTTTTGTGTTGAATCAAGAATGTCTCACTTAACAGAAGGAGAAGATCGAGGAAGATGACAGATTTTTCGATGTTCTATTACGGGGGAGCATCGATGATCCTAAGGATTCATTTTAGGATGAAGGGTTCATTTTAGAACCACTTAATGATTTTTTCAATGTTTTGGATATATTAGTTACAAGAGTTAATTGTAATGTCATTCAGTCTGATGTGCTTTGGAAAAGATTAATCCGAAGTGTATGCGAGCAGAAGATCGCAAAGCTAAAATCTAGCAAACTGGTTTTAATGTGAATTTTGAAAATGGAAGCAGGGATGCTAGTGCATGGCTGTGCCAGTTGGCCTTCATGGGGGAGATTGTTGGGATGTGAAGCCCAACAGTCACATGACCATTCGTGTTCTCCCAACTGTTCATTTCATATCTGAATATGATTATATAATGGTTCTGTGCAGCCCATGTATGTTGAGATTGATTAATAGAAGTTATTCCCTACTTTGAGTGTAGAAGTAGGCAAATTTACCGAACCACGATAAATCATGTGCTGCCTCTTCTTATTTCTTTCACTTTTAATTGCTCGTTAGTAGCAATGTGAAAACTAATAATCACAATAAATAAATTCCCACAACCTTACTTGCAAGGCTTCTAGTAATGCCCAATTTGGAATTTGCAAATTATGTACATATTATATTCAATTAGAATAATATTTTACGCCAAAAACAATATTCTGATCATTATATAAACAATTTAGAATAGTAATTTTTTTATATAGTTTCACTTAATTAATTTTGAATCAATTTATTATGGACAAAGTCTAACTTAATATAAGGGAAGTTGGAAATTATTATTCAAGGGATAAAGTATAAGGGAGAAGACTATTAGAATAAGATGAAAGGTAATTCTTTTACAAGTTTCATAAATAAATAGTAATGTAAATTTATGTCAGAATAAATAATTTAATCATTGTAAACAATGTTTTGAATAATAGTTTAATTAGATTAAATCTTATTTTACAATAATTTTGGATAAATAATTTTGAGTTAACCTATTGTGGATCAATTCTTGTTTAGTTTAAGGCTTCATAATTTGTCAGAGATTGTGTCATACATAATTTTGGTAGAATGGGTACAACTTAATGTTTCACTTTTAGACTTGTCCTTTCAAACTTGTATTTTCAATTGAAATTATAGAAAATTATATTGCTTTGAGATAAAACCTTCTAATAGGTAAAATATTAAAGATTTATAAATATTTATAAAAGAAGTAATAAAATGAATTTATGAAAGAAGTAATAAATGTTTGAAGCAAAAAACAATGGATTTCATTACAACACAAAGAGATTACCAACTTAAGATATCATAAATAAGTAATAATTACTAGATATTGCTACTACTAGTATATGTTGTTCTCATTGATATCAACATATTCTTATGTTTTGGTGTTGCAGAGACTTGTTTGGTGATCCCGTGTTTGTAGAGAGTTGATCTGGTTGGTTTATCTATTTGGATGCTGAATCAACTAGATATACTTCATTATTTATTGATTCCATGATCCTATGTGGTGATTTGATTGAGTTGTGGTTTTCGATATGAAGATTCGTTTCCAGTGTTTAGTGTTGTAGTGTTTTCGTGATTGATCCATTGTGCTCCAGTATGATTTTATCTTTGGTTGCAGATTTGGGAGAGTGTTTTAGATGTTCATGTGTATCTTCATTTCATATGGTTTGTGATTTGGTGCTCCACAAGTTATCATTCTAGTATGAATTGTTGTTGTTAAGTGTTCTTGAGTGTTAGTGAGTTGATTGGTAAAGATTTGAATAAGTGGTGTTGGTGCAACTATTATAGATGGTTCTAATATTCTTGTTGGTGTTTCCTAATCATTTCCTATTTATTTTTATGGTTCGCATTGATCCTTGTACACGTTGTTGAAGATCTTATTGGTCTGGTGATATTTTTGTGTTATGTGGTATCTTTAGTGGTGTAACGTGTTGTTGTTCATCTTGGTGAGATTTTTTATTGCATTACATGTTTAAGGATCCAATTTGGGTCCATGTTATGCTGTCTATGGCATTATATTGGCCTAGTGGTGTTTAATATAATTTTGTAATTGGGTGTTAAGGGTTTGGCCGACCTTCTAGTCAAGGTTGATGATTTGTATAAATAAGTTTTATATTCATATAATTTGAAGATGGGTGTTGTGTTTGCATTATTAGAAAGTGGTGTATGTGCAAACAATTGAATTCTTCATTTGGTATGGTGTATTGAGCATAGACTATTGTAGGGTAGACAAATAAACTTAACCAGAATTGTTATTAAGCATTAGCAGAGCTATCTTTGCAGTTCATGTAATCCAAACTATAGTTTGAATATTATTGTAAGGTAGTGAACCTTACTTGAGGGTTGTATCCTTCTGGGTCATCATATTTTGAGTAGTGATCTCTAGGCAGTGTGCCTGAATGCATGTGCATTCCGCATTATAACTTTTACACATACTACTACATAGTATTATCTTATTGTGGGTAGGTTCCCACAATGAATTTTCCGTTAACTAGGTTTTCCACATCAAAATATTGGTGTTATTTATGTTTTTGTTATTATATTTATCTTTATTCTTGCTGCAGTTGATCAAATCTGATATTATGCTTAAATTGTTTAATCGAATGAAAACTAATTCACCCCCCCTCTCAGCTTTCCTTCATTGTTGTTGCCAACAATTGGTATTAGATCTAGATCATCCAGAAGAAGCTTGACCGCTTGAGGGGATCTGAGATGGCAACCTATGTGTTCAAGAAGGAGAGTTTGAGACTTCATGGAAGCAATTATACTATATGGAAGGACCATATGGAAGTGTTGGAATCAATGAACACTGAAAGGGGGGGTGAATAGGTTTTCTCTAAATTTTAAACTTGTTATTTTGACTCTTTAACCATTGGATGCATAAGAAAGAAAGTAAAGTGCAATAGTACAAAACGAATATCCATGCAACCATAACACCAAGATTTTTACATGGAAACACAAATGAAAAAAACCATGGTGGGATTTGAATCCACAATATTATTCCACTATGGATAGTAGCAAAATAATATTACATAAGGGGAATGCACTTGCATTTAGGCACACTACCTAGAGCTCACTGCTCAAGTTACAAAAATAGGCCAACAACCCCAGAGGAAGGCTCACTGCCTTACAAGAGATTACAAACTCATTACAATAAGTAGTGAACTCAAAAATAACATTAGATTATGCCAAAAATTAGTTCCAATTAAGTACAAAATGATCTGCTGAAACTGATCTGCTTCTCTACTCTGTTCTGCTCTGTAACTTCTTACTAGATCAACCAAGATCAAGATGTGCACATGAAACTATACTCAATCACCTTAAAATAGTCTTCAACATCATATATCACACTAAATTTATCATCCAAATTGGTCTTATATATCTGCACATACAAAAATTAATCTTCCACAAGTTGACTTCACCAATTATCACAATGTGAAACATGTAGATGCAAGTTGGCTCAAATATATTATCGAACCATATTTCAGACCCAAAATACAATATCACATGCTTCTTATAGGTCTCATATATTTCCCCGAACACATTTCCCATCACCAAAATCAACTTAAATAATCTGGACACATGAAACACCACCAAAAATGAAGAATAATATGCTTTATTGCTCTACTAGATATCAAATCATCAAACAAGCATAGGAATTAACACCAGAGGGTGGATTTTCATGATAGTTTGCTTCATATACCTAGCCACCTAATCACTGGTCACCAAAACTAAAACGTTCTCCACTAGAAATGACAATGATCACAAAATTGTATACTAAACTACACTGACAGTCTTTAATCTAGGCATACCTTATCTAAAGACATCTGGTTAACCAAAGCTTCATATCGGATCAGATGAGTAGGTTGTGTTGTCATCAATGACAACACCTAATACTCAGTAAGTATCAAGAAACACCAATATTTACTGGAGCATCACCAAAACATCAAATGCCAACAGGAAGTTCATGTGAAGTGTCTTGGAGATGATAATTGGAAAATTACAAAGAATGTGTACAATGTTCCTCATAATGGACCGATTACTACTATTGAGATCAAGGATGTTGAACATAACATAAGAGCTAAGGAAGCATTGTTGAGTTCCTTGACCAATTCAAAGATGACTAATGTGATGGGTTTGTAGACTCCACATGAGATTTGGAAAAATTTAGAGACATTGTATGAAGGAGATGTTCAAGTTAAAGTTTTTAAGTTACAAAGTTTGAAAGGAAAGTATGAGACATTGAAGATGGGAGAAGATGAGAACATAATATCCTTTATGATTACAGAGAATGAACATGACATGATCATCAAATGGTTCAGTGGAACTCTTGAAGAAGATAAGATTGTAGCTAAAGTGATGAGATCCTTGCCTCTTTCTTGCAAGCCTAAAGTTGCACCTATTGATGAAATCCGAAGTGTAACTATTGTGACAAGAGACATGTTGGTTAGAAAGCTAGCTTCATTTGAGTTGAGTGAATTTGGAGAACCACATGGTAAATCTTAGACTACATTTAAAGCCTCTCTATGTAGGAAGCAGAATTATGATCCAGGAGAGAGTTCATGTAGGGTTTCTAGATATAAAAGAGAGATGAGAGAGATGGAAGAACATGAAAGAGAATTGGATTAGCTTGAAGCACTTATCGCTTGAATATTACCTAAGGAAGCTGATAAGTATGATGGAAAGTACCTTTGAAATGTTTCTCTTGTAATAAGATGGGACATTTGTCTTGTAGGTGTCCCAAGAGAATGTCTAGGTATGATAAGCATGAAAAAATTGAAAGGTGTGATAGATTTGATAAGCATGATAGATATGAGAAGCATGATAAGTATGATTAAGCCCTATAAGTGTAACCAGAAGTACAAATATCAGAAGAGATGTTGTTATGATGTTGATGAAGGTGTGACATATGAAGAATCAATTAGTACATTCCAAAGAGGGTCAGGAGGCTTAATAGCTAGAGGTAAACCAAGGTAAACGAAGGGTAAAGACTCAATGCTACAACCAATAATTCTGGCTATTTTAATCTACCTATTCTTTGGAGTATTAAAGAAAAAGAGAGAGCTCTTTTTCCTATTGACCATTTGACTAGAAGTCATCTTGTAGTCATCCAAAGCTTTTTTTAGGTTCCTTTCTTCATTCACAGTAGATCTCCCCATCAAAATAGTGTCATCCACAAATTGTTGACATGAGAAGATCAAGTTGCTGGAAGAGGGTCTTCAACCTGTTATAGACCCCTGATTAACCATTTTATTCAAATTTATGCCCAAATATTCTACCATAATGGTAAAAATAATGGGGGATATAGGATCACTCTGCCTTAGACCTCTAGAGTTCCAGAAAATGTGTGAAGGGGAAACTGTAGAAATGAGTTGTGCAACCACGTGAAGAGCTTTATCATTGAAACCAAACACCCTCATAGTCTTTAACAGGAAATTCAAGTCAACACGATCATAAGCTTTAGAAATATCAAGCTTAAATAGAAAACCCTCCAATTTAGATTCCACCAAAGCATGAATATTTTCATGGATAGTAATAATGGAGTATAGGATCTACCATCCTAGAATAGAGTCATTCTGTTGGGGAGAGATCAAGGCTGGAAAAATCAGTAGCATTCTAGAGGTCAATACCTTCAAGATGATTTTATAAGAGTTGCATAGACTTATAGGCCTGAATGCTTCAAAGTTCGCAGCCCGTTGACGTTTGGGAATAAGAACCAGAAAGGTGGGATTGAGTTCCTCAAGGATGCATCGAGACCCAAATAATTTTGTAACAATATTGACAACATCATTTGCCACAATGTCCCAAAAATGCTGAAAAAAGAACATAGGAAAGCCGCATCTAGGCTTGGAGCCTTGTTACCTTCAAAAGAAAAGACAAATTTCTTAACTTCTTCTCTGGAGGGAATACTGGTGAGCATCTTATTATCTTCTTCCCTGATAATCTTAGGGATGGCCTCTAAGATAAAATCCTTACTTTCCTTATTAACTCTCGTATTTGCTGAAAGGAGATTACTGAAGAAGATAATGGCTTGTCTTCTTATGTCTTCATCCTCATCATATCAGCTGCCATTGGGTTGATTAAAAAATTCTATTAGAAGCTCTATGCTTGAGATTTGTCATGTGACAATACCTAGTATTTTCATCCCATTCCACAAGCCTAATAACCCTTGATCTCTACTTCCAGAAAGTTTCCTCCTTGGAAATTACATTATGTAACTCAACTAGCAGCTCATTCTCTTTCTGTTTGTTATCATCAATGTATCCATCCTATTGGATTTTGTCTTGGATGACTTTAAGTTGCAGTTGTAACTCAAATTTAATACCAAAAATGTTACCAAAATATTCTTTATTCCATCTTCTCACTTTATTTTTAACTTCCCTCATCTTATTCAATATACTAAACATCGTAGTCCCGGACACTGAGATATGTTTCCACCATTTCTTAACCTCTTCCTGGATTTGGGGATGGGGAAGTTACAATTTTTTAAACCTAAAAGGAAATCTTCTCTTGGCTAAAATGAGAAACACCATGAATATTATAGGAAAATGGTCAGAGCAGACCCTAGAAAGAGATTTTAAGGAGAAAAGTAATGCAAGAACCATTGATAAAAAATCAAAGATCTATCTAGTCTGACTTGGATCAAGTGCTTACTAAATCTCTGATTTTACCAGGTAATGGAATATCCCTGTAAATCAAGATCAAAAAGAGCCTGTTATTAATGAAGTCTATAAGGCCCAGTTTGCTCTCTAAGTTAACATGGGAACCCCCAATTTTCTCATTTTCCTAGAGAGGAGTATTAAAATCTCCCATGATGATCCAAATATCATTTATATACTTCCTACGAAAGACAAAAAGCTCTTGCCAAAAGATTTCTTCTGGCCCCTTTCCCACTGGGGGTATATATATTAGATGATATCTAGCTAAAATTGTCTCTTATATGGGTAAATCTACTTGCGACATGATTAGTAAGTTCTCAAATAGTGGCTCCCCCTTGAGAAAGTTTAGGTTCCAGAAAGTAACAACTCCTCTAGAAGCTCCCTTGAAGCTATTACAATGTACCCCACTAAACTTGTACATTTTTTTTTCTCAACTCTTTTTTAAGCTATCTTAAACTCTTGAACCAGTAAAATATCTAGTTTATGGTCCCTAACAAAATTATGTAGAACATCCTACTTGTGGAGGCTATTTAACCCCCGAATATTCCCTGATATGAACTTCATGTTTTACTAGGGGATTGGAATTTGCAAATCTTGGGAATGGTTTTATCGATATCATCTCTTATATCCTGATAAGTTTTGTACTCCCTTTGCCATCTTAGTGATTTTCTTCCCTAACCATTTTTTGCTCCTACACAATTTGCCCTAGCCCAATTTTCGGTAGCAACCCCATATGGGATATTTTGCTACTTGTTCTTCTTTTTTTCCTTCCTTTTTTGGGCCAAATCCTCTTCTCTATCTATTTCTTCTTAGCTCACATACTCCCTTCCATGATTACTATTCCCTATCCAATAGATCCTTCTAGGATGGCAGAAGAGTGTCCATTCTACCATTGGCATGTTGAGTTGAATCATCACTAGATTCTTCATGTGTTTTTTTTAAATCCCTATAAGTATCTTTCACAATTTCTATTGATCCTACAAGATCCTTACTATGGGTAGAGTCATGACTAGATAAACCATTACCTTCAGTTTTGAAGGGCTTATTGGGGACCTTCAAAACTAAATTCATCTCAACCTCCTTGATTGGAACCATTGACTCCTTACTCTAGATAGAGTCTAAACCAATCACGCCTACCTCATTCTTCTCTGAATCATTCTCAAGATTTTCTGGAGCTAGTTGTTAAGCTTCCAACTCTTTTTCTTGACCTGTGGATTGAAAAGGTTACTCACTATCCTTCCTAACATTATCATCATAATGCTTCTCTTTAATTTCATTTCCTTGTACCCCTAGTTTCATCCTCAAGGTTTTCCTCATTTTAGGTTGTGATTTCTCTGTCTCCTTGGCAGCATTAAGAGGAAATTTCTTAGTCCAATGTCCAGACTTTTTGCAAACAAAGCATGGACAGGGGATCATCTCAAACTCAACAGTCTAGACCTAGGTAGATAGTTTAGAATGTATTTCAATAGAAGATGGGAGGTCAGCCTCTGTGATACCCCCACACATATTCTAGCAAAAAAAGCCTTTTCCTAGCTATTGTAAAAGGATCTATGGACAATAGCTCACCAAAAGAGTTAGTCATTCTTCTAAATACATCCTCATTCCAATATTCAAGCAGTAAGCCAAGAATCCTAACCTATGCTGGAACACTTTCGAAGATAGAATCAGAAAGGTTTAGATTTGTAGTCCTTTTTTTAAGAGTCGAAGGTGACTTACCTATAACCCGTGGACTACCACTTCTAACTGCCATTATGTACTTAGAACTTGAGAACTCAGAAGAGAAATATCCCTTGGGGAGAGCTGAGACAAAAAATTATCCATTCAATCTCCATTTCTTTTTGCAAAAGCCCTTACAATTTCAATATTTAGGCTTGGGCCCATGAATTTACCTACCAAGGTTCTTTATTCAAAAAATGTTATGATCAATAATTGGATCAAGAATGGATATGGAAAACAACCTTTTCTAGATGAGAGATGTTGTGAACCGGAGGAAAAGTATATTTCCTAGTACACTTTATGATAAATAGAGATGATCAAGGTTTTTGGGGACCTCCAAAGCCACACATCCTTAGATGAGTTACTCTTGTCTTTCTCTTTTTCTTTAAAAGTCCTTCTAGGATCACTATGCTCTTCAAGACCAAGGGGAATCACATTATTAAGATTTTCTTCATTCCTTCATTCTTTAGAAATCTAGATAGAGAGGTAAATGTACTGGGAAATATAGAGAAAAGAGACAAAAGAGTGATGGAAAAAATAAGGATAGAGAGATATAGGAGATAGATAGATAAATAGAGATAGATATAGACATTGAGATGGATATGAAGATGAAGATGAAGATGGTTGTTCTTTATTGTTGTTTTTTAACATATTACATAAGCATTTTTTTTAATTGCTCTAGTTATTTCCATCCATTAAAATGGATAGACAACATGAGTGACATCAATGAAATCATAATAAAAATAGATATCCCACACATTCACTTTCAATATGAAAAATTAAAATATATAAAACTCAAGACAAGTTAAAAATTTATTATATAACACTTAAAAAAAGTAATTAGAAGGTCATCTATATGACTTAGTTTTAATTGAATATTACATTTTATTTACATTAGATATAATATAGGTTAAAATTATAAATTGAATTTCATAAGAAATATATATAAATTATATTTATTATATAAAATTATAAATGCTCAAGATATATATTATATTTTATATATATTTGATAGATAATATTAATAAAAATATACATAATATATTATAAATTTTAGAATATTAATTTATTATTTAGTTAGGAAATTTTAGTTTATAATATAAGAAATATTGGAGCCATCTAAGATAATGTTTATCTATATGTCTCTCACATAGTAGCATGTCATATGTGTTGGACATCGTTGTCATTAGGTCAACAACTCGAGTTATAAATGAACACCACAACAACTAGAGAAAAGGATCTATGGGACGTGGTTAATCACATGTCACAAATCCATAACGATGTGTTAACTAACTAGCCAACAATCCATGCCTCAACACTGTGGGTTCTGTGAACTTTTAAGGAGATCACAAGGTGACCTCCAAAGATTCAAACCCATAACCCAACACTCCGATATCACTTGTTAGACACCACTATCGTTATGCCAAAATATTGAGCTGTCAATAATTTTCATAGCGACTAGAGACAAGGATCCATAGGAGGTAATTAAGCACATGTCATGAAACCCAAAGGAGCTACTGACTGACTAGCCAACACTATGTGCACTTTGTTGTTAAAGTCTCTCCATCCAAAGAATTTCATTAAAGCATTAATAAAATGAATTGCATGTATATTTGCTTTAAAGATAAAATGACAAACTTGGTGGAGATAGGAATTAGAGTTCACGTGTTACGTTTCACTGAGCTATAGTGTGTATAAAGTAACCTTGTATTCAACCAATTAGGTACAAATAGATTTGTGTGTAGAGGGAAGCATATAAAACATAGAGAAGTGATATATATGATTTATCAATCAATGCCAATTTTTGTCATCATCTTGTATCCAATTAACATAGTTTTTATCTTTGATTTTATTTAAAATACTAAAACATCTTCAAAGTAATTATAACTATATGAAATAATATATAATTTATTCAAAAATAAAATTATTTAACTGAAATTATTCGAAAATAAAATGTAGTCTCATTTAATATTACTAAAATATCAAACAATCAAACTATTTTGTTTCACATAAATCTAATAGGGATTGAAATAGATACAAACAAATTGAACACAACCTCTAGCAAAAAGGTAAGGAGAGAGAGCTAGGGGAGAGAGATAGGTATAGACATCGAGATGGGTATGAAGATGGTTGTTCTTTATTGTTGATTTTTTAAAAATATTGTGAAGATTTTTTTTTAATTTGATTGCTCTACTCATTTTCATCAACTAAAATGGATAGAAAACATGAGTGACATCAATGAAATCATAATAGAAAGAGATATCTGATACATTCACTTTTTAGTATGAGATATAAAAATATATAAAACTCAAAACAAGTTAAAATTTTATTATATTACATTTAAAAATAGTAGTTAGTAGGTTGTCTATATGACTTAGTTTTAGTTGAATATTATATTTTATTTACATTAGATATATTATATATTTAATTTTTATGATATTTATTATTTAAAATTATTAATGTTCAATATAAATACTACAAATAGATATAATATCAATCAAATATAAACATAATATATTATAAATTATAGAATATCAATTTATTATTTAGTTAGGAAATCTTAGTTTACAATATGAGAGGCATTAATGTAATGTTTATCTAAATGTTCTCTTAGATAGTGGCATGTCATATGTGCACTTTGTTATTAAAGTATCTCTCTTCAAAGCATTTCATTAAAACATTAATAAAATGAATTGCATATTTGCTCTAAAGATAAAATGACAAATTTGGTGGAGATATAAATTAGAGTTTACATGTTACTTTTCCCATTAGGGTGTGTATAAAAGTAACTTTGTATTCAACAAATTAGATACAAATAGATTTGTTATAACTCTATGAAATAAAATATAATTTATTCGAAACTAAAATTATTTAACTGAAATTATTTGAAAACAAAATGTAATCTCGTTAAATATTACTAAAATATTCAATGATCAAACTATTTCGTTTCACATAAATTTGTTGGAAAATTGCCTCGAATTCAATTGACTTTTGTTCATCGGGGATCGGAGTAGCTCCATGGAGGTCTGTCCGATCGCAGGCGTTATGCCCATGAAGTCACCTATTGGCGATCAGAGTAACCTCTACCGATGCAGCCATATTGCTTATTCATCAAGGATCGAAGTAGCATGATGGAGGTCTATCTGATAGGAAGTGTTATGCCGATGAAGTTGCCTATTTGCGATCAGGGTAACCATTGAGGGTGTTATGTCGATGGTGTGTCTTATGCTGATGGAGCCACACTGCTTGTTCATCAGGTATCAGAGTAATTCATAACTGGTCTTTCCTATAGAGGGAGTTCTCCCGATGAGTGGTCACTTAACACAAGTGTCCGCATGGGTCAATGGTCAAAAGTTTTATCATGTGGAAAGTTAATGTGGTTGCACAGGTGTATAAGAATACAAACCGACTCGCCTCCTAGCGAATGTGGGATAGTACGTTCTCATGAGTTTATGAACAAACAAACGGTTGAGCTTCCCGACGGTTGAACGAACATATAGTTAAACAAACCGAGGCCGTTTCAAAAGTATATGTTCCCAGAGGGAACCGAAATAGGATTGGCTATTTGTTGTATTCTGCATTTTTGAATGGCAAACTGGTTTTGTTTTGTTAGTCTGTGAAAATATTTCTGAGAGTGAATGTCTAAAAGGAAATATCAGAAACTTTATTATAATCATATGGTTACAGAAATAAAGTGACCACTTTTAGGTGGTGGGTTTTTTTCCCGTAAGGGTTTTCCCACGTAACTCGTGTTCTTTCTCTGTCATGTTTTGTCTTTTTGGTTTTTTATCCATTTGTTTGTGCACATCTTTAAATTCTATAAATTTAATTTAATACATATTTTCTTTATTTCCCTATAGATTGACATTAGGAGAGCATCTTTCACACTGTACTTTTCTTACAAGTGGTATCAGAGCTTGGCTAGTTGTGTTATCCTTGTTGGTTAGGGTTGGTTTTTTGTGTCAATTTTGTTTGAATGGGAGTCTAGTAGAGAGTCTACATGTTCTATTTGCAGATTGAGATGGTGAGCACTTCTAGGTGAATGGACAGTGCGAAGTTCAATGGCTCAAACTTTGAGTTGTTGAAACTTAAAGTTGAAGATTTTCTAGTTGACCATGATCTTTGGGTTGTTGTGTTTGGACAAAAACATTGAGGAATGAAGAAAGAGGATTGGGACTTAGTAGACCGAAAGGCTAGAGGACTGATAAGATTAAGCCTAGCAGATTATATTCTTTTGAATGTTCATGAGGAGAAGATTGCTTGTCTTCTGTGGAAGAAATTAAGACATATTTATCAGGGCAAATCCTTGGTGAATAAAATTTTCTTGAGAAAGAAGTTATACTCTTTGAATATTGATGGAGGGATGTCTATACCAAATCATTTGAATTCTTTCAACATGGTCCTTGCACAGTTAACTTCTGTGGGAGATAAAATTATGGAAGGAGACCATTGTATGCTGTTGTTGTGTTCCCTGCTTGACATGTGGGACCACTTGATAATGGCCATTGGGAGTACTACTGCCAAGTTTAAAATGGATGAGGTGGTTGCTTCTCTTCTGTCAGAAGAGATGAGAAGGAAATATTCTGAGTTGGATAAAGAGGCTCTCTCTATTCGAGGTAGGTCAAAGGAGAAAGACAAAAAGAAAGAGACAAAGTCCAAATCCAAGTCACAAGAGAGGTCAAGGTCTCTTTGAAAGAAGTCCAAGGTGAAATGATGGAGCTGTGGACAAAAAGGCCATATTCGAAAGGATTTCAAAGAGGAGAAGAAGAAGAATACTTCTGATACTGAGTCTTCTTAGAGTGATGCAGACACCTTTGTAGAAGCTCTAGTAGTGTCTATATCTGATGATGTATGGCTGGTTGATTTAGGGGCATCATTCCATATGATATCTCACAAAGAATGGTTCTCGAAGTATGAACCATATGCTGGTGGAAAGGTGTTCCTAGCAAGTTATTCAACACTAGAGATTGTAGGAAGAGGTAGAGTAAGAATCTAGTTTCTTGATGGCAGAATAAAGGGAATCGAGGGAGTTCTTCATATACTAGGTCTCGCTAGAAATCTACTATGTGTTAGTAAGTTGAATGATGTTGGAGTTCAGGTAAATTTTGTCTCTAGTGGTTGTAAGATGACTAGAGAGTCTATTGTATTAGCTAAGGGTGAACGCATTGGAACTTTGTATAAGTTAAATGCTAAAACTATGTGTTGTTATAGTGTCTCTGTAAAATTTGAAAAAAACTACTTTGTTAACACATGATGTAAATTCTATGGAAGTTAAACTTCCTACAGAGAAAACAAGGTTATGGAATCATAGGCTCAGTCACATTGGAGAGAAGGGTTTAAAAGCTCTAAAAAAAAGAATCTGGTAGAGGGCCTTGATGATTGTAATTTTGAGTTTGAATTTTGTGAACACTACATATATGGAAAGCAACACCGTGTCACTTTTTATTCTAGTCCTCGTAGATCTTCTAGTTTGCTAGATTATATTCACTCTGATGTATTTGGTCCAGTAAATGTTCCTTCATTATCGAAGTCTAGATATTATGTTTCTTTCATAGATGATTATTCGAGAAGGGAATTTGTATATTAAATCAGAAGTGTTTAGTTGGTTTAAGGAGTTTAAAAACTTGGTTGAAAATTAGACTGGCATGAAAATTAAATGCTTAAAGACTGATAATGGTGGTGAGTTTTGTTCTGTAGAATTTGAAGAGTATTGCAAATATCATGGAATAAAGAGGCATTTGACTACACCTTACACTTTGCAATAAAATGGAGTTCCTGAAAGGTCTAATCAGTCTCTGATGGAGAAAGCAATAAGCATGTTGAGTAGTGCTGGTCTACAACAAAAATTCTGGGTTGAAGTGGTTGCTATAGCATGTTACCTGCTGAATCGTTCCCCTACTTTAGCATTAGTAGATAAGACACCTATGGGAGAATGGTCTAGTAAGAAGCCTTTTTTAAGACACATTCATGTTTTTGGTTCAGAGGCATATGCACATGTGCCTGAAGTAAATAGATCTAAGTTGGATAACAAAGCAGTTAAATGTATTTTCATTGGCTATGGCATTGGTGTGAAAGGATACAAGCTTTGGAATCCTGTGACTGGAAAGGTTGTGTACAACAAAAGTGTAATATTTCGTGAGCTGAAACCTATGTCAATAGATCGACAAACAAAAAAGAAAGAAAAAGATTTGGTTGAAATTCCACTAGGAGAGGAAGTACAAACTCCAAATGTACTTGAAAATGTAGACAACTAAGCAGCTCTAAAAATTCAAAAGAAGAACATGATGATGAAGCTCCTTTTGAATCTCATGAAGTCTCACCACTAGTAGAAATGAGACCCACATGGGAGAGACGACAACCTAATAGGTACGGTTATTCACCAGAAAGGTTTAACTACTCAATTTTGAATGTTAATTGTGCCCATGCTTTTCTTATGGATATTGATGAGACTAGGACTGTGAAAGAGGCTATCAACATGTCTGATTTAGATCCTTGGTTGGAAGCCATGAATGATGAAATGATGCCTTTGGAAAAGAATGAAACGTGGGATCGGGTACCATTGCCTAAAGGCAGGAAGCCTATGGGCTGTAAGTGGTTATTTAAGAAGAAGTATGTTCCAGATGGCAGCATTGATAAGTACAAGGCAAGACTAGTTGCGAAGGGGTACTCTCAAAAGCAAGGTATTGACTATGGAGAAATATTCTCTCCTGTAGTTAGGATAACATCTATTAGATTTATTTTATCACTCGCAGCAGCGTATGATTGGGAAGTTGAGTAGATGGATGTGAAGACAACTTTTCTACGTGCTGATCTTGAAGAAGAAATTTATATGTCCTAGCCAGAGCACTTTGTGGAAAAAAGTAAAGAACATTTGGTATGTAAACTAAAAAAGTCTCTTTATGGTTTGAAATGATCTTCCAAAATGTGGTATCAAAAATATGATAGTATTATCTTTAGGATTTGTGAGATCTAAAGCTGATCATTGTGTGTACTACAAAACTGAAGGTGATAGGATTCTTATCATTGCTTTGTACGTAGCCAACATGTTATTCATTGGAAATGGTAAAAGTATGATCTCAGATTTGAAATCTCAGTTGTCCTTGAAATTTGAAATGAAAGGCTTGGGGGCAGCAAAGTACATTCTAGGAATGGAAATTAAAAGGGATAGATCTAAGAGAAAGCTTTGGCTCATTCACAAAAATTATATTACTAATGTTCTCAATAGGTTTAATATGTCTGACTATGAGCAACAAGTTGTTCCGATCCCACAGGGAACAAAGTTATCTATGCATGACAATCCCAAATCTCAAAAGGAGGTTTATGACATGAAAGATATACCCTATACAAGTGCTATTGGCAGTCTTATGTATCTGATGGTTTGTACTAGACAAAACATTGCCCAACTAGTAGGAGTACTTAGTAGATCTATGGCAAATCCAGGAAGGCTGCATTGGGATGTTGTGAAGAGAGTGTTTAGATACTTGAGAGGTACTTCTTAGTATACTCTATGTTACCATGGACATTTGGTCAGATCACAGAGGACTATCAACATTCAAGATATGTGGATTCTGATTGGGCAGGGGACATTGACAATAGGAGATCCACTAGTGGATATATATTTATGTTGAATGGTGGTGCTATCAGTTGGATGAGCAAGTGGTAACCTATAGTCGCTTTGTCCATTACAGAGGCAGAATACATGGTTGCCACACATGCTTGTAAAGAAATTGTTTGTCTTAGGCATTTGAGTTTTGATATCAGTTTTGATACAGGGCAAATTGAATTTTGTTGTGACAGTTAGAGTGTTATTTTTTTCGTAAAGAATCCTACATTCCATGCCAGGTCTAAACATATTGATGTCCAATATCATTTTGTTCGTGACATGGTGGAAGATGGAAACATAAATCTGAATAAGGTAGACACTTTGGAAAATGTTGCAGATGCCTTAACGAAACCAGTAAGCACTTACAAGTACAAGTGGTGTTCTAGCTCTATGGGTCTTAGTACCCATGGTTCTCAGTA
Organism: Cryptomeria japonica; assembly: GCF_030272615.1. Classification (NCBI taxonomy): domain Eukaryota; kingdom Viridiplantae; phylum Streptophyta; class Pinopsida; order Cupressales; family Cupressaceae; genus Cryptomeria; species Cryptomeria japonica. Next base: position 745,313,594 of record NC_081413.1, read on the forward strand.
ACATTTGGAAATCTTAAGCAGTCCAGTGAATTCCTCGTCAAGTGGGAATTTGTTGGAAAATTGCCTCGAATTCACTTGACTTTTGTTCATCGGGGATCAGAGTAGCGTGATGGAGGTCTTTCTGACAGTAGGTGTTATGCCAATGAAGTCGCCTATTGGTGAACGGAGTAATCTCTACCGATGGAGCTACATTGCTTGCTCATCGAGGATCGAAGTAGCACAATGGAAGTCTGTCTGATAGCAGGCACTATGTCGATGAAGTCACCTATTGGGGATAAGGCAATCAGGGTAACCATCGAGGGTGTTCTATCGATGGTGTGTCTTATGTCGATTGAGCCGCATTTGTTGTTCATCGGGTATCGGAGAAAGTCATAACTGGTCTTGTCAATAGAGGGAGTTCTCCCTATGAGCAGTTACTTACCACCAGTGTCCACATGGGTTAATGGTCAAAAGTTTTATGATGCGGAAAATTAATGTGGTTGCACTTGTGTATAAGAATATGAACCGACTCACCTCCTAGTGAATGTGGGATAATACGTTCTCACGAGTTTATGAATGAACACACAATTGAGCTTCCCGACGGTTGAACAAACAGACAATTGAACAAACAGGGGTCATTTCAGAAGTATATGTTCCCATAGGGAATCGAAATAGGATTGGCTATTTGTTGTGCTCTGATTTTTGAATGGCATACTGGTTTTGTTCTATTAGTTGGTGAAAATATTTCTGAGAGTGAATGTCTGAAAGGAAAGATCTGAAACTTTATTGTAATCATATATTTACTGAAATAAAGTGATCTCTTTTAGGTGGTGGGTTTTTTCCCTTAAGGGTTTTCCCACATAACTCCTGTGGTCTTTCTCTGTCATGTTTTATCTATTTGATTTTTTATCCATTTGTTTGTGCACATCTTTAAATTCTATAAATTGAATTTAATACATGCTTTATTTCCCTGAAAGTCTTCCGCACTGTGCTTTCCTTACAAAATCTATTTAACTATTTATTTATCAGGCTCGTAAGAAGAGTGTTATAATAGATAGACCACCATTCAGAGCTTTCTATTGTAACACCTTTTATAACATATACAAGCCCTGTGCAGGTATGATAACATAAGTTTATATGAATACTGATAAGAAGAGTAGAGTAGAGTAGTTTTATTCTGCCATCACAGCTAAGAGTAGTAATTATTATAAGGCAATTCTAATAGGGATTGTAACAGATATAAATAGATCCTGCCTTGAAAGAAAAAACACAACCTCCACTAATAGCATGGTCATCCTTCCGGTAGGTATCGTAACAACCACTCGTATAAATATTGCATACCCCTTTATAATGACCACTCCAGGATCCACAGTACTCATAGTAGTCATATACCATGGACTCTTGTAAACTAGCTTACATATATTTCATTTTAATCATATATATATATAATATGTTGAGATATATCCTTTTCGAGGCGCCTATTAGAGTTTGAGGTACATGATAAAAATAGGCGCCTCGAAAAGGATATATCTCTGCGTATTATATATATATATTTGATTAAAATGAAATATATGTAAGCTAGTAGCAGTCGCGACAACATGGGCAACAATAAAAAAATTCAAAATAGAACTATATAATATTATACTATTAATGTTTGTTGCATTAATATGTAATATTATTATTGCAATTATTATTATTATTTTCTATTTGTTTGTACTAAAATAAATTATATTATAATATTATTATATTATTATGTAGAGATATATGAAATTTTAAATATCTATTTAGACTATTTTATATAATATATTTGTGTTGCAAGATCAAAGCAAATACTAAAATCTAAGATAATATAAAACTTTATTTAATGATAATATAAAATTTTATTTAATCGTGAGTATTATGGTTATGGTTAGCATTAGGGTTAAGGTTAGTGTTATGATTAGGGTTAAGGTTTATATCATGGTTCAAGTTAGATTTATGATTAGGGTTAGGGTTATGATAATGGTTAGGGTCATCATCAACTTTAGGGTTTGGTTTTGGTTTAGGATTATGGTTAGCTTTAAGGTTTAGGATTATGGTTAGGGTTAGGGTTATGGTTGCAGTTTAATATTAGGGTTAAATTTATGGTTAAGGTTATAGTTTAGTGTCAGGCTTACAATTATAACTGGGGGTATGGTTAGGATTATGATTTGGTTTATGGTTATGTTTTGGATTAGGGTTAAGGTTCGTATTATGGTCAGGGTTAAGGTTTATATTATGGTTAGGGTTATGATTAGGGTTAGGAATATGGTAATAGTTAGGGTGTATATCATGGTTAGGGTTAGCATCAAGTTTTGGTTCTGGTATAGGATCATGGTTAGGGTTAAGCTTAGGGTTAGGGTTAAAATTATAATTAGGATTAGGGTTAGAGTTAGGGTTAAGATTGCAATGGAAGATAGTATGCGATGATAGCTATAAGAGTTATGGTTTGGGTTAGGATTAGGGTTGTTAGGGTTAGGGTCTAGATTAAAGGGAGTTATAATATTATCATAAAATAATTTATAATTGGTTTTAGTTAACGATTAGAGTTATTATTGTAGGATAATGCTTTGGGTAAGGGTTCAAGTTCAATTAGAATCAATTATTTAATAAATCTTTTTATTAAAATAAATTATATTATAATATTATATATTACATGGAGATGTATGATATTAAATATATCTATTTAGACTATTTTTAATAATATATATTTGCTGCAAGGTCAAAGCAAATACTTAACTCTAAGATATATTAAACTTTATTTAACGACAAGTATTATGGTTATGGTTAGGATTAGGGTTAAGGTTAGTGTTATGGTGGGGATAAGGTTTACATCATGGTTTGGGTTAGGGTTTATATCATGTTTTGGGTTTGGGTTTTGGTTACGGTTTAATAGTAGGGTTAGATTTATGGTTAGGGTCAAGGTTTAGTGTCAGCATTACAATTATGTAACTTAGTGTTTACATCAAAGGTAGGGTTAAGGTAAGCATAATTATAGTTAGGGTGAGGGTTGGAATTATAATTGGGGGTATGGTTATGATTAGGATTTGGTTTATGGTTATGTTTTGGATTAGAGTTAATGTTACCATTATGGTCAGGGTTAAGGCTTATATCATGGTTAGGGCTATGATTAGGGTTAGGGTTAGGGTTTAGTGTTAACCTTAAGTTTATGGTAAGGGTATAGTGTCAGGGTTACAATTACTTTAGGGTTTATATCAAAGTTAGGGTTAGAATTAGGGTTATGGTTCAATTACATTAAAGTTAGGGATAAATTAGTATTCAAGTTCAATTAGGATTAGGGTTTGGGCTAGATTAAGGTTAGGAATAGATTAGGATTAAGGTTCAATTTGGGTTAGGGTTAAGTTTAGGGAGGGATTATTTTTAGGGTTAGGGTTTATGATTTTGGTTAGGTTAGCATTATGATTAGGGTAAGGAATATGATTTCGGGTTAGGGCTAAGGATTATTGTTAGGGTTAGGGTTAGGTTAGGGTTAGGGCTAAGGAATATTGTTTAATTCTCTACGGTTATAGTGAAGTTTAGGGTTATGTTATGGTTTGGTTTTAATTATGGTAAGATTAGGTTTAGGGTTAATGTTAAGCTAAAATTAGGAATAGGGTTAAGATTGGAGGTAGGGTTTAATTCTAGGTTTTAATTATGGTTAGATTTGAGTTTGGCTACATGATTAGGGTTTGATTATGGTTATAGTTAGGTTTTGGTTATGATTAGGGTTAGAGTTTGATTATAGTTAAGATTAGGGTTTAATTATGATTTGGGTTAGGGTTTTGTACAATTATGGTTTGCTTATGGTTAGAATTTGATGATGGTTAGATTGGGGTTCAATTAGGTCTAGTTTATGGATATTGTCAAGGTTATGGTTTAATTATGGTAAGTCTTAACATAAGAGTTCAATTAGGGTTATGATTCAATTATATTATGGTTTGGGTTAAATTAGGATTAAAGTTCAATTAGGGTAATGATTCAATTACATTAGTAGGGTTAAATTAGGATTAAATTTTAATTAGGGTTAGGGTTTGGGTTAGAATTCAATTAGGATTAGAGTCCAATTATGGTTATAATTTAGTTTAGCGTTATGGTTCAGTTGTTGTTAGATGAGGGTTGAAGCTATAGGTGTTTTAAAATTATATGGGGTTATAATTAAGTTTAGTGTTAGGTTATGATTAGGTTTCAATTATGGAAAGATTAGGTTTAGGGTTAATGTTAACCTAAAATTAGGGTTAGGGTTAAGATTGGAGGTAGGGTTTAATTATAGGTTTTTATTACAGTTACATTTGAGTTTGATTATGGTTAGGATAAAGTTTTCTTATGATTAGGGTTAGGGTTTGATTATGATTAGGTTTTGGTATAGTTATGATTTGGTTATGGTTAAGGGTTAATGCTGATTAGATTGGGGTTGAATTAGGTCTCTATTACAGATATTATCAAGGTTAGGGTTTAATTATGGTAATATTTTTATTATAGTTAGGTTTAATATAATACTAAAATTTGTTTAGGGTTAGAATTAGGGTTATGATTCAAATACATTAGGCTTAGGGCTAAATTAGGATTGAAGGCTAATTATCGTTAGGGTTTGGGCTAGACTTTAATTAAGGAACTACTATTGTAGGATAAATCTGAGGTTATGGTTACGTTTCAAATATTGTTTGAGTTATAGCTTAATTAACATTATGGTTTAAGCACAATTAGGATTAAGGATTAATATTAGCTTAGGGTTGGGGTTCAATTAGAGAAAAATCTTAGTTAGGGTTTAATGGGTTATAGTTAATTATAGTTAGGGTTCAATTGTAATACGGTTTGATTGTGATAAGGGTTTAATTATAGTTAGGCTTAGGATTTGAGTCTAATTAGGGTTAGAATTTGGTTTATTATTCAATTAAATTAGGGTTAGGGTTCAATTTGGTTTAGGGATAGGGTTCAATTTGGTGTATTTTCTTAAGTAAAAGAATATAATACTTTAGTATATAAATAAATTATTATATATTCTATAAAATAAAATAAAATAATGTTTAAGAAAATTATATTAATTTTAAATTTAATAATTTTAGTTAAATAAAATAACTATATTATACATATTAAAAAATTCTAGATTAGTGTAGATATCTAAAACACTTCTATATAATATATAAGAGCATCCTTCAAATGGATGTCTTTAATAAATTTATATTAATTTTATTATCTTTTATGTGCCACTTTCACCTTTTTTTATTTTGATAAAAAAAAATTTAAATCATTTGTATTTATGATTAAAATCTAATCGTTTATAAGCATTCTGTTTTTTAGATTTTTCTTCATCCCATCTTTTTCAAACTTTTTAATGTTTTTTTGTTATTTTCTATTGAGTTAAGAGATATTTAATTTATCTACATTATTTACTTATTATAATTTACTCATTATTTGATTTTTTTCATATAATTATATTCATTATTTTTAACTAGTAGAACGTATGCATCGACACTTTAAATTATAGAATATAATTGATAAAATATTTTAATATGATTTTTTACAATATATTCTATTTTTTTATATATCAATTTAGAAACTTAGTCAATTTAATTTTTTAAATATATTTAATGAGATTGTTATAGAAACTTGTCATAACATATATAATTTAAAAATTGTAATGTTTATTATTACTAAATTAGTAATTATTAATTGATTATCATTTAATAAATATTAGTTCATTAATTTAGAAACTTATTTAGTGTATTAATTTAGAAACTTATTTAGTAAATTTAAGATTTTTGCATATATTACTAATTCATCATTATTTTCTCATTAAGAGAATGATTTTGGCTTCAATCTTCTAATTTTATATTTTTTGACAGTTAAAAATTCAAATGACAAGTAGAGGTGACCATCAAATTCTAGGCCTGATAGGGATAATAGATATAGAAACTTGGTTGTAAAGCAAGGTGACCATCAAATTCTAGGCCTGATAGGGATAATAGATATAGAAACTTGGTTGTAAAGCATGGTTCATAGATGAAAATAGCAATTTAAAACCATTGTTTATGTTCATTTAAGGAAACAACTCTTTGAAAGATGAAAGCTTCATATAATCATTATTTGATTGTTTTCATATAATTATCTAAAAATAATTCCCCATATCCATAGATGAAAATATCAATTTAAAACCACTGTTTATGTTCTTTTAAGGAAACAACTCTTTGAAAGAAGATAGCTACAAACTTGTCTTCGAGACATTCTATCTATTATATTGAGGTTTTTTCCTTATTATTATATTATTATATTATTTGGGCATTCTTTATATGTAGATTTTTGGAAAAAAAAATGTTACTATATTGATATTTGAAAATATAGAAAGATATTTGTCACAATCTTAATTTATTTTAAGTGGTTAAATTATAGAAACTTTAAGAATAAAACTTATTTTAAATTTTATGGAAAATGTTGTATTCTAGCTTATCAATTAATATCCAAATTGATTATCAATTAAGATCTTTGCTATTGATTATCAAAGAAACAATAGTTTGAAAGTAACATTTCTTATATTGAAGAACAAAAGCTTTGTAATTTATTTAAAAATTAAAACTACCATAAAATTGATCCTCTATACTTTCATTCAAAATCTTTCATTAAGAAGACAAATAAATCATTTTTATAGTAGCACAAATTCGTCAAGGTTGTGCCCATTTTAGATCATGTTTCCACCCTATAGAATTCTAGAGCACAAATTTGAGCTACAATTTAAGAGTAATTCACAGCAACTTGGAATATAATTATATGATATGCTTAATATGCAATTATAGTACAAAGTATATCAAATTTAAAAAGGAAAAACCCCTCTCAATTCCAAATAGAACTCAATTTTTTCTCTCTCCCCAACAACAATATATTATATTAAATTGAATGAATTCAATAATATGAGAGATTTAATGATGTTCTCCAGTAAAAAAGATGAATTATTGTACAGGGTAATATAAATACAATACATGCATACATATTACCTACAAGAAAGCAGATCAATATTTACATGATGAGAAATTGCAGTAGAAGTGCTTCTTAACGCCTGCGAGGTCTCCCAGAGCCCTCGCCGGATCGTGATGGCATATGTAAACTCTCTTCCTGATTTCCTTGCTGCTCCTTTGCTTCAATTTCCACGGCAAGTTATGCCCTCGCCTGTGCAGCTGCAAGTTCTGATCTCTCTGGAAACCCTTGTTGCAGATTTCACAGATGAATCTATTCGTGGTCATTAGAGTCCTTGGAGACAGCGCTATTACTTCCGCATCAGGGTCTGCAAAATAAATTCAAGTTTTCCAAAGGTGAACTCAGTCAAAAACAGATCCAAATTTTTCCAAAGACGAACTAAGTCAACAAAAAAAAAATCTAAATTTTTCCAAAGGCTAGCAGTAATTCGCCCCAAGATACAAACTTTTATTTTTCTCAAACAAAAATATTTCCTTTTCCTACGAATTTCATCACCGAGTGCATAAACAAAAATATGTAGTAACTAACAGATGACAAAATTCCACAAATTTCCGTAATTTGAATGGGAAAAAAAAACAGAAAATTCGGCGACGGCTCGTTTTGAAAAAGAAGATATAAGTTCCAGAAAACCTAATAAATCCATGGAAATTACAGATACATAAACCACATCGCAGCCAGATTTCCACCAAAACCTACTTATAGAGCGTTTCCAAAACAAAACTCACCTTTTTACTGTGCGTTTCACAAAACAAACCCAATTCAAACACTCTGCATATCAAATTTGAAACTTCTGCTTTCTCCAAACAAAAATTCGAAGAATTCAAGTGAAAACTGACCTGTAATCACGAAAAAAGATCTGCTGGGAAGAGGTGTAATCGAGACAAGAGGAGTACATTTATGCCAATAACACATTTATTTATTATTTTCACTTCCAAACACACCCTTTCGCATCCCTTAATTAAAATATAACGTCAGCTTTTATAACGACAGACAATTCAATTCGCATTCCATAAGATGTCAGTTATTTTGGTTTCTTTTTCAGTTTTCTTTAGTGTATACACAGATGCCTTCACTCCCCCTGCTGCCACTCTAGGAACGCCTCTCGGTGTAATTTATTATATATTTATTTCAGAAAATAAATAAATATGGAATAAGAATACATGTATCTTACCAGAAGAAGCAAAAGCAGAAGAAGCCATGAGCAATAACAAGAGCACAAGCGCGTACGCATATACGTATTTCTTCGCCATCTATTCTGAACCTGTGAGTACAAGTTTAATGATGAAGCGCGATATCTCCACATGCATTATGTAAAAGTCAGTTTGGAATCTGTGGATTATCAAAACTCCAAAATAATCAGTTTTAATCGCCCTTTCTTAGCAATGTAAAACCTAATAATGAATTGCTGCGACGGTACCTGCAAAGCTTGTTGGAGTTTGCGCTTGTAGCGTGATATCTCCACATTATGTATTGGAATCTGTTTGGGTTATCAAAACTCCAAAATAATCAGTTTTAATTACTACTAACATAACCCGATTTATTCATTTTGGAATCTGCGGATTATCTAAACAACCAAAGTAATCGTTGGATTATCAAAACTGCAAAATAATCCAAAAAGGCCAGCCTTAAACAGCACACACAGCAGACACTAAGCTTTGTGTGCTGTGCCATGCGGGCTCCACTCGCAAACGCCTTTCCGTTTTCCTTACACATTTCCGTTGCTGTATTTGTCAAAACAGTGTTGTCATATTTGTCAGACTCTGGATAGTTTATGCTGCCGCAGATTTCAATTGCGTCTCTCTTCAAGAGGTGATTGGCTTTCTACTTTCCTCTCAAAATTGCTTCTTTGCACGGTTTTACTTAAATAGTTTAGAATGATTAATCACAATGGAAACAGTTATACGTAATACATAATAATAGTTAAAAAAAAAACAAAGAGTATAATTAGAAATAGACCGTATAATTATGCATAATACATGTGTGCAAGAAAGAAAGAAGGGGAAGGGGAAGGGAGTGTTTTATTTCACATTAAATTATATATTTTATTTTAAATAAATTATAAAATAAAAAGTGAAATAAAAATATTTTTAATACATGTCAAAACTAATCAAATGTAAACTACAAAGACATATTGGATATAATTGTCACATAAAATTTAAATCATGCAAATATGGACCCAACAAGACAAAGGCCATTCAAGTGAACAACAAAGGACAAATATGACACTAGTTGTTTATAAGCTAGGGTAATCTTATTATATTGTATGTATATAACACCAAAAATAAAATTAAAAAGTAGACAACACTATAATTCCTTTAAACTTTTAAAATATACATTTTTAAGTGTGTATGATATATCATTAAACATATTAAAAAAAGATATTATAATATTATAAATTTATCCAAATTTTTAGATTAACGTAATTAATATTTTAAAACATCTTTTTAATATGTAAACATATGACTGTATATTTAATGTTGTAAATAAGTTACATATTTACTTATATTCACATACAAAGTCATACTTATTTAACTTTAAACATGTACTCACATTTCAGCTAGACATCTCACTTTACTTATATACATATTCATAGGCATAGATTTATATAGAAATGTCTCTCCATGTCCTCATAATCTCTGAACTCCATAACCAGTAGAAAAATCTCATACATTATACTTACAAATCAGTATATACAAATTTTCTCATCATTCATTCCCAACCTTATATAATCCTTCCCATCTCCGGATATTTAATTTCATCCATTCATTAATATAAAATCCAAAACATCCTTACAAAATATACTTATATGTATACTCGTATTTGTGTATATTTACATTCAAATATATACGTGCATCGCCATATATTTAATATATATGCTAAAATACATGCATACATATATATATATATATATATATATATATATAGATATAATTATATTTACACATAAATATATATATATACACATACATATATATACATATATATATATACATACATACATACATATATATATATGTACACACACATATATGTACACACACACACACATATATACATAAATATATATATATATTAATATGTTTTAACATAAAAGTATATAAGTAAATAAATTTATATAGATCATTTATATTCACACACACACACATACATACATATTAATATATTTTTACATAAATGTATATATGCATATTAGTATTCATATAAGATTATATATAATTATGTCAAATATACATTTATATTCTTATATATTTTCTCTCACCTCCCTCTCTTATGCTTAAATATTATCAGATTACAGATATTTATTCCTATATTCTTTACTTTAGGTTCTCTATCCCATCCCCTATTTCTAAAGGTTAAGAACACAGCCTAATTTACCTCCTAGTTAATCTAGAGCCATAAATGTAAAGGAGTATTCACTCTCACTCTATATCTCTCTAACATCCTTTGTCTAGTATCCTAATCTCTTACCTTTAACCTTGAATTCTCTTCCTTTCACGGTGAACTCTAATTACTTCATCCTGAGGCCATACATTTTTTCATCTTGAATTTTGGATACTCGATGGCACCTACCTTGAGATTTTTCCTATCTTTGGCTGTATTGCTTAAATCATCCCTTCACACATGCCATTCATGCAAGATTTTAATTATACACTAAGCATGTGCGATGCCCAACGATGGAATTATGAGAAAGTAATAGCAATCATTTCTCTACAATTTGTTACTTGGGCTAGGTTGTCAAGTACCTTATCCCAACATCTCATTATGAAGGATAATCATTTCGGCTCAAACTAAAATACTCACCATTACATCACGATTTCCTATCTCTTTAACTGACCCTTTGACTTTATAAAGGCTCCTCCCCTAATTGGCATTTAACTTTGATAGAGAGCGCAATTTAGTAGATATGGATACAATTCTAAAGCTCAAATGCTCCAAGAGATAAATGACTGTTACTGGTGAGATTTAAGGCAACTCGGTTGAAGGGTATTGTTAACTCTCCTCATGACCTGGTTATTAACGAAATTTCACAGATCTTAGGGGAGGATTTCATTTACAATGAGGATAGAACCAGAGCAAACTCTGATATCTCCTCCATGTTTTTAGTAGTAGTGTTTCATTTTGAGCCTAATAGGGAGTTTATTAGGAAGCTATTCTTAAAGGTCTTTAAGCACAACATTCTGGGAGAACTTGACCAAGTGATGGTTAACGTTACCAATAATCTTCTGAGCCAAAACCTCGACATTATGATATCCTAATGTGGAATAATGGTCAGGTTCCTCGATTCCCAATTCTGGCAATCGATAATCCTGCAAAATTTGCAAACAAGTGTTTCATCATTCAGAGGAAAATCAATTTCCTCATGTGGTAGTTTCATGTGAAATCTCCCCCCTACAAGTACTGGCTGGATGTATACATTCGGGATGAAGGAATAAACATGGACTTGGCAAAAGGAATGGAAGAGCTTGACCTGAAGTCTCAAGCCTCGTCGAAGAATTTACCACTAGATCATGCAGGTTCCAAGGGAAAGGGTTCGCCGCTTATAGCTAGAATTTGAAGATGATCCTCTTTTAGACTTTTCATTTCTCAAACTCAGCTTTACTTAATTATGTAACCTTCCATGTTGTTCTTCCTAACTATATAGCTACAATTAGACTCATAATAGATATATACAAATATATGCTTAATACCACCTTGATTAGATGTTTTCACCTTATTAGATTATCTTAACTTATGAATTGGTATATTGCATAATTACATTATAGATGGTTTTCATATATGTACGCATATATAGATTTCTATTTCAGTGGTATACATATATATACCGACATATGCATAAACACATATATGTAGGTGCGTATATATACTACTCCACAAAGATATAGACACATTTGCATATATGTGGATATACATATGAAGATATGTAAATATATTCATAGGTTAATATATTCCCATCTCTTACAGATTTTATACTATCTATCATGTCATATTTATTTCTGGTGGCCCAATTCTAGTTATATCTTCATTAAGGGTTAACTATTAAATTGGAATAGTTTAACATCATTAATCGGATAACCTATAATTACTCTACCCTTGGTCCTTGCTATGCTGGTTTCCCTTATAAAAAGAATCCATGTTCTACATTATGAGCTGACTTATTCTCCAGTGTTCCATGGATGTAATGGCCCTGGTCTGTTTCTTCTCATATAGCTCTAGTTTTAAGCTCTTTTGACAAACGACAATGCAGGTTTCAGCCTTGACACTTACTTTCAAGGTAACTTGATATTGGCCAGTTCAGGGCCATCAGGGAGCATTAAGGACACTTGCCTATGTGTTTGTGGTTTTCCTTTTGAAGTTGGGAAGGCTT
>NC_081413.1:745630921-745779290 GCF_030272615.1 Cryptomeria japonica
TACTATGTTTCCTTTCGGGGTAACTATTTCTCCAAGTCTGCAGTACTGCCTTTACTGACTTCTGATTCATGGTACTAATGTAGATCTGCAATATTGAATATAGGTGAAATACTCAAACTATCTGGTAGCTCCACTTCATATTCATTTTCAGAACTGAATTTCCTCAAGATCTTATAGGGTCCAAACCTCTTCATCTGCAACTTGTTATAGGTTCCAACTGGAAATATTTCTTTCCTCAGATACACCATCACTTCATCGCCAAGTTCAAATTATTTATATCTTCTCTTTTCATCTATTTTCTCCTTATACTTGTCGTTCATATCCTCCAAATTTTGCTTAACTAGAATATGCAAGGCCTTCATGTGATCCACAAATTCATCTACTTCTACACTCCTCTTGTATTCATTAATGAGATCTCTCAAATATGATATTCCTCTAGGGTGTGCTTCGGTAACAATGTCAAAATATGTTCTTTCTATACTCTCATTCACTATATTATTGTAGGCAAATTCTTCTTGTGCAAGAATAAAATCCCAACTTCTGGTTTTGCTCTCCAACTAAGAATCTCAACAAGTTTCCCAAACTCCTATTTACTACCTCTATGTGTACATCAATTTATGGATGAAAAGTAGAACTGAATTACAAATCTGTCTTCATCTTCTTCCAAGGTGTTCTCTAGAAATAACCAACAAAATTAGTGTATGTGTCTAAAACTATTCTCTTAGGTAACCCATACAATCTTACTACCTTGAAAAATAGGTTAGTTATATGCACTGCATCTAATGTCTTACAAGGTAAAAAATGAGCTATCTTTGATAATCTATCCACTACCACAAATATAGAATCATTCCCTTTGTGTGTGTTAGGAAATCCAAGTATGAAATCCATACTTATATCCTCCCGAGGTCTCTCCAGTACTGTGAAAGGTTTATACAATCCCACATTCTGACTACTACCCTTTGCAACTTGACAAACTCTACAACTCTGCACAAATTTCGTAGCATCCTTATGAATCTGAGGCCAAAATTAATGTTCACTCACCAATCCTACTATTTTGTCAATACCAAAGTGTCTGGCTAATCCTCCACTATGTTTATCATTTATCAAATTCTCTCTCAGAAATTTTAGGTATACACATCTGAACTCCTCTGAATAACATCCTATACTGAATGAAATAATCTAACCAATTTCTTTTGTCTACCATAACCGGCGCCCTACATGCTTTCCAAGGTTCTGCAAAATTTAGATCATCATCATACAAGGTCCTCAACTCTTCAAATCCTAATACTTTCACTCTCATTTTTGTCAGTAAATTCCTCCTTCTACTCAATGCATCAGCAACTTTGTTTGACTTCCCAATTCTATGCTTCAACACAAAGGTGTAACTTTGCAAAAATGATGCCCACCTCATATGTCTCTGATTCAACTTACTCTTACTGTTCAAATATTGTAAGGCTTGATGATTAGTATACAACACAAATTCCTTAGGCAACAGGTAATGTCTCCACTTCTTCAAGGCTTGAACTATAGCATAAAATTCCTGATCATGCACCAAATATGTCCTCCTAGCATCATTCAACTTCTCACTAAAATAATCTATTGCTCTCTCATCTTGACTTAACACGACTCTAATTGCATTCCCACTTGCATCACAATCCACTTGAAATACTTTGTTAAAATCTAGTAAAGTTAACATAGGCTATTCAGTGACCTTCTACTTCAGCAATTCAAAACTTTTATTTGCTTTAGTGGTCCACTTGAATTCCTTCCTATCTCCACTCATTATGTCAGTCAAAGAGTCTCAAACTAAACTGAAATTTCTAATAAAATTCCCGTAAAAAATATCCAATCCATAAAATGATCTCATTTCTCCAATGATTTCTGGTGTAGGCCATTCAATAATTAATATTATAATCTCAGGGTCCATCTTCAATCTATCCACAGATATCACAAATCCCAAATAGACTAACTCTTCCTTCATGAAAGCACAATTCTTAATATTTATCAGTGACTTCTCTTCTCTTAACTTTTGCAAAACTTGTCTTAAATGCAACAAATGCTCCTCTTTTGTCTTACTAAAAATCAGAATATCATCCAAATATACAATAACAAACTTACCCAGCAATTTATTAATACCTCATTCATCAACCTCACAAAAGTACTTGGTGCATTAGTCAAATTAAAAGGCATCACCAACCATTCATACAATCCTTCATTTGTCTTGAATGTTGTCTTCCACTCATCTCCTTCTCTGATTCTAATATGATGATATCCACTCATCAAGTCTACCTTTGTGTATATTTGGCTCCACTCAAATAGTCCATTATGTCATCCATCCTAGTTAAGGGAAACTGGTACTTCACTACGATCTTGTTTATTACTTTGGAATCGGTACACATCCTCCATTCTCCATTCTTCTTACGTGCTAACACTCTTGGTACTGCACAAGGACTCAAACATTCTCTAATCAAACCTTTCTTCAACAATTCCTCGACTCGTCTATTCAACTCTTCGTTCTTTCTCAGTGTCATCTAACGTGTAGCTTTGTTAGGCAAAATAGCTCTGGGAATAAGGTCCATACAATGACTGATACTCATCACTGGTGGTAGTCCATCAGACACATTATCTGAAACGATTTCTTCATACTTTGTCGGCAACTTCTTTATGTCCTTCAATTATTCTTTCTCATGTTCTAGGTTCTTAGTCTTCTTAGGAACTAAGGAAAAACAAACATTCTCATGTCTCATTCCATCAAGGAATTTCCTTCCATCCACCAAACAGATTCTGGCATTCGTACAGACTTCACTCTTTAAAATCTCCTCCAAGGGTAACAAGGTTTGTTTTATCTCGTTTTGTACAATAGTGTATATGTTCATCCTACCATCATATATTGCCTATTTATCAAACAACCAAGGTATAACCAACGAAAGGTGACAAATATCCATAGGCATAATATCACACGAAACTTCATCATGATAATTTCCAATTTTCAATTTCACCAAGAATTACTTTCTCACTAACAACATATGATCTTCCCAAATCCATGTTATTTGGTAAGGGTTAGGGTGTTTCAATATTTCCACCATTATTTTATTCACCATTTCTTCTAAAACAAGATTATTTGAACTACTTTTATCAATAACATCCAAGATTCAAGATTCAGCTCACTGGCCTGCTACATACATTCTCAATTAAAGAAACAGACAACTCCAAACCTCCCAATCTTAAGATATATCTTTTAATGTTACATTGAATGAATTCTTATTCTCTATTACAATGATTTATATAATCCAATTAGATCTGGTCTGCCCAAAAAGGATCAAACATTGAGGAATAAGATCAAACATGCAAAATCAATAGGTCAGGCTCCGCCAAATATAATCCTCTTGAAAAACCAATGGATGAAGTTTGGATTAAAGGAAATGTAGGCCACATTCCAAGGAACATTAGAATCAACAAATTGGGGCTTCGCAAGCTATGAGAGGGATCTGCATCATTCTCCAATAGAAAAATAGGTCCAGGCAGTTCTGGAACAAGGAAGATAATCATTTCGTCAAGCAAAATCCAGCTCCACAAGATCTCATGAACCAATGCAAGAAAATACGAAAAGGAATGTTGAAACTACAAAACTCAAAATAAACTGAAAATAAATGTTTTTGGTTGATGTAAGATTGCCAAGAACCAAGGATGCTCCTACATCACATTTCATCTACTAAGAGCTTGGTTTCCTGCAATAAGACAACCTCAACTTCTCTTAAACTTATGATGAACTTGACCAAGCACTGTTTATTAGGAGCCATTAGGCCCCTAACATTCCAAATAAGGAGCCTCATAATTGAGTGGGAAGGATCTTCCCCTTCCCAATATTTAAGATTGATATGATCTTATTTGAGCTTTCGCTCTCCCAACTTTTTATCTTAAAGCTTTAAGATTCTTCCTGCCTCTCTTCTTAGCAGCTCATTTCCCACAATCTAGTTTTACTTTGTGGGAGCTTGTTTTCTAGATACCTAGAAAGGTATCATTAATATAGTCTTCCTCCTGGCCTGAAAAGATCTTATTTTCAAATATGAACTTCCTCTCCTTAGAAGTTAAATCATCCATCTCAAGGGCATTCCTGATTAATTTTTGTTTATATCTTAATGCTTATTCACTCTCCTCAACTATAGGTTGAGAGATCCCTAAAAAATTACAAGCTACATCAAACTTCAAGACTATTTGAGGTTCTATCCTAGTAGGTTTGTCAAGAGAACCATTAACCACTGTCTCTAAGCCATCCTTCTCAAAAACAAGACCTGAATCTTTTTTAGCTCCACCTACCATCTTAAAAGGAGTACTTCTATTTGAGTTGTTAAACAAATAATCATTAAGAATAATCTCAAGTTTCTTTCCTTTTGAATTATTGATGTTTATCTCTTGGTTAATCTCCCTTCTTATATCATCTACTTCCAACCTCATCTGAAGATGTTCCTCTATGTCAAAGGGCTTATCTCCAACCATTTCAGGTCTATTTAGAAGATTGAAATCCAAAACCAATTCTATGCGGGGAACCATGTGATCTAACCTCTTTTGTCCCTTTCTTTCCAAAGAAGGATGAAGATCCTATTCTTCCTTTTAAATAACTATCATTGTACATGTAATTGGGGACTATTCCAAAGTTGTATTATGGAGACCCTCTAGCCTAATAGAATTAGAAGGAGTGAGAGATAAAACTTATATCTTGTCCCCATCATGATCATGATGTTTAGAGTCTTTCAATAGAGTATTAACTATGCCAGACTCTTTGTCCAACTTAGTGCTTCCTAAATTGGATACCCCTAAATTTTGTCTTGGTAGGCATTGAGAAGGTATTTTATTTAGTAGCCTACTAACAGGTTGAAGCCATTTACCAAAGTCTGAGATAGTGTCAAGTTATTTATAGATTCCTAAATTTATATTAGTTTCCACATAAATGTTGGTGATATCTCCTGATTTTCAATTAACAAAATCCTCATTGATCCCTACAAGGGAATCTAAAGAGTCTCCAATTTTGACTAGATCATCCACACTCTAGTATTCAGATGGGAGACCCACAAGACTCAACCAAAATAGAATTTAAAAAAAAATATATTTAGAAGGGTTAAACTTGGGAGACCAATTTATTTTATGGAAACTAATGCCTTTGAAGAAAATAGGAGAACCATAAAAGAGACCAAATTTTAAGATTGAATCAGTACATTCAATAAGGTAGAAAGAGTTTTGAAGAGGGCGAATACATAACTCACCCAAGAAAGTGGATCTCCACAGTTCCATGATGTCTTTCTTAGAGCCACCCATTGAACACCATTTAATGAAAAAAGAATTCTCCTTCACCCTATTTATATTTCCTTTAATAAGCTCTAAAGGTAAGGCAAAGAGTTTTCATTCTAGGCCTTTCTTTTTTATTTAGCCTTGAAAATTAGGGGAAGGAGGTTTGAAGAAGCCTGTTCTTACACTTTTATCTTTGGTAGACCTTTCTCTAATGGACCAATTTCTTTCTAGCTAGAAAAAGAGGTTTAGATTTCTCTGCAATGTGTGGCTTACACATCTTTATTCTATTATTTGTATAACTATCCTTAAGACATTTGTATTGATTGCTTTCTGATTATCTACATTTTAAACAAGGATACTATTGGAACTAGTAACAAATGAGGGAACCAAGAGGATAGTTGACAAGCAAGCTTGTACTTTCTCATTTTTGATAGGAGGAAAGATTCCCCTGAATGTCTGGCGCCTTTGAAGAGGACCCTCCCACCACTTTCTACAGAAATCATGGTCAGAGTGAGGAGATGACGAAGAGAAGCGTTTGAAGGAGTTTAGATTGTAAGGATTTTGATAATTGCTTAGATAGTGCTACCCATTAATGGAGAAATTCAATAGAGGAGGTGTCAGTAGTCGAAAGAAGAGTGTTGCTCATTAATGGAGGAATTCAACGGTTGAAGGTATTGCTACCCAAAACAAGAGCATTGCAGAGCCATAGAAGGGGTATATGTAATTTAACACACCTAAAACAATTTACATGAATATTATACTTGAAATTCATTTAATTACTTATTTCATAAATATTTATTAATATTTTATATCTTACCTATTAGAAGGTTTTATATCAAGCAAATATTATTTTTTATAATTTCAAAATGAAAGCACAAGTCTAAAAGCCAAAGGTTAAGGTGTATCTGTAATACCGTAAAAATGGTCATCTAAACCATGAGCCCCTAATCTCAACAACATCGCCAAGGTCCTAACCAAAGGCAACTAAATAAATCTTGAGCACACAATTAATTCTTTAATCATCAAATGTCACATGGCAAAATTAATAAACCAATATTAATTAATTAAAATATTCCAAGTAAATCATTTTAAACAATTATCTTATTTATTTTACTTAAATATCTTTTGCATATTTAATTAAATAAATCAATTTGCCATTAAATCATCAAAAAGAGGAATTAATTTGAAAAATAAATAAAAATTACCATAAATCTTCGAAAAAGGAAACAAATCAAGAAAGGGGAATTGGAAATTATGAGCACAAATCTTCAAAAAAGGAAATAAATCAAAAAATGAATTAATTGACAAAAAAGAATTAAAAATTGAGAAAAAAAAACAATTGGAGATAATCTTGAAAACTAAATTAAAAATTGATTAAAAAAATCTCAAAGAAAGAAAATAAAACAATTAAATATTAAAATTGAATGAAATAGAGAATAAATCAATTTTTCCTGATTGTATCTTAATTTTAGTTCAATTTCCTTTAAAACCAAGAAAAGCATCCAATCACATCAATTCACCTGGATTGTGCTTCCTCTTGGAAAATCTTGACCGCTCATCATCATTTGATCTCAGTTGTTGGTTTCTTTCTGAATTTTCTATAAATTCAGGCTCTCATCTCCCATTGAAAGATCCTAGAGAATATATTGTTATTATGTTGTTTTTGCTCTAGGTTCATTGAGAATTTACATTGAGATATTGCATATTAGTTATTTCATATTGCTTAAATCATTTAGCTTAAATATTGCATATTGCTTAAATCATGTTAGATTAATCTTGCATATCTACCTTAAATCTTGCATCCATTTAGCTCATATTCATGCTCATATAGATTAAGTCCTTCATTTAAGTGTTGTCTAGTCACTGGATAGCATAGCAATCTAAGAGCAATCTAAAATCATATCTACTAGAAGGCAATGGGTCGCTTTGTAATGGTTCATTATTCATTAATCATTGATTTACTAACCATGCATTTAATGACTTAATTGAAGTGTTATGTATTCCAAATATAGATACAAGTCCAATTTTCACACACACATTTTTGGCGCCCACCGTGGGGCAGAAGACTAGTTTTTTTGGCCTCAAAGTCACTTTTTTATAATCTTGCAGGTTTCATCTGTACAATCTCTATGAAATATCATATGAGTGGTATTACTGCATCGTACGACATTCTATCGGAGACTTTTATTTGTCGTACGAATCAGAAAATGGTGTCATATGACATGTTGTTCTGATTATCTGATTTTATCTTTTGTCGTCCTATGCTTAGTTCTAACTCGTGCAATAAAAGCCTTTTGTCATTTTTCGTCCAATTTTGATTACGCTAATGCTAATCCTGAATCATCTTCTGTCTGGCTGATATTTTCACAACCTAACCAGTTTCTTGCAGGTCCGCTTAACAAAGAATTTATCAATCAAACATACACCTATCAAAGAATAAAAAATGACATGACTATTGATGCGTTGGTTTTGCAGGTTGCCTAACGAGAATTGACCAGCCATCGTGTATTATTTAAATTAATTTTTAGGCACTTAAATTTCTATTTGGTTAAAGAACAAATCTATCTTTTGTGTTTTCAGAAAAATCTGAGAGGTAGGAGAGTATTCTCTTGTCTTTTATAGACAAAAAGAAATATAGACCCTCGAAGCTTTTTTTATGTTGTGAGATTTGTATACCTTTAGCGGGCCTATCACAATGGGAAAAAGTAATCACCCTGTGAGAATGACCCAAGTGAGTATAGCTCAACCTGAGCATTCCAACTCACTTTAATAAATAGGCCTCTGGTGACTAAAGTCTCAGAGGATGGGATTATTTGAGTTTTCTCTTTGAGATCTCTCATGTTGATCATTTTGTAGGGCCTTGCGGTCTAAATCATGTTTACGTGACTACAACTTGTTTTGGTACCTTATCGGGCTATAGGCCTCAATCATGCTTGCGTGACTTCAAGAGGTAATTTCAAATGGAATTCCTGACTAAGAACTATAAGATAGAAGCTACCTATTTCACCTCCAAAAGGGGGATAATCTTTGTGCAAGAGAGATAGTAACTCTCCCAAGACACTTGCCATATCATGCCCCCATTAGCATTTGGAGTCGGCTAATAGTGTTGAGAATCCATTGCGTGAGAATCAGTGGCCATATTCTGATTAGCTATTGGGTGTGTACCTAAGTCAATAAGCAAAGATTTTATTCTCTAAATCCAACTCTTGTAGGGTTAGCGTGTTGTGATTAAATTATTATATATCTTGCGTGTTTTCTATGTTGTCATCCCTGAAACTAAAAATGAAATACTGAAACTAGAGAAAAAAATCAAACAATATCAAAAAATTCAGTGATAAACTCTGTCTGTGTCCAAACTGGTCTCTGTTAGTCATCCAAATATCAGTCCTTATAAAAAACTGGTAGTCGTCAGTCATTGAAACTCTCTCTATCCAAACCTCTGTCTATGAATTTCGTACTTTATCAGTCCTGAACAGTCAAACTTGCCTAAACCAATCTACAACGAACATAAAACTGGACATCGTAATTCTGAGCATAAACAAGCTCGATAGTGTACCCCTACCATTGCATTGCATGATTTTTTTGATCATCTCTCAGCTAGTTCAAACAACATCTTATCAAACCTAAGTTAAACTTAGATAACATCTTACACAGGATATATCATTCCTGAAACCAGACCAGATCTTAGTTGCTTCACTCAACCACTATGTTAAACGAACAACTAGCTACAATTTGATCTTGACTTCTGCATCACATCTAGCTCTTGGTCCCGTCGATTATAAATGCCTATTCAAACCATAAGCTCTTCTTAATTTTTTGATAAAAGTAAGAATCCCATAGCTCCCTTAGCTCTAATTACCATGTCTACCTTGGCTCAAATGCTTCAAGATATCAAGAAAGAAATATATGACATGAAAATACAACAAAATAAATCAATGACTCCATTTGAAAAATAAATGCATGATATCAAGAGTGAGAAACTTCAAGGAATGCTAAAATGATTATATGATTTTACAATCAAATACCAACAAATAATTGACGATCGAAAGCCAAATCTCAAACAAGCTCACAAGACACCTTCACCAAGACATAAAGACATTTCCTCCAAATATCCTCTGGATAGACAAATGACACCTTTAGGGCAATCTATTGAGTTGACTCTAAAGGAGCTTCTTGAGCATAATCTTATCATATTTCCTAAAAAGACCACATGGGGATGTGAATTTGTGAGTAATTATTGTGCATATCATAGACAAAATGAAAATAAGACTTCGAAATGCATGGAATTAAAACATAAGATTCAAGATCTCATTGATAACAGTGTCACTGAAATTGAAGATCCTAATAACTTGCCTAAAGAAAAATAAGGAACTATTTCTAAGCATGATCAAAATCATGAACCTATGTCTAGCAAGGCTCCATATGTAGCCTCCATCCCTTCCATGATGTCTTCATCTCCTTCAAACAATGAAACTTCTCATGTTTACCTTCAAGGGCTATCTCATATGGAAATCCAAGTTAATCCCAATACTAATACAAGTTCCTCTAAAGATTTAAAAATCCCATATCCTATGCTATCATGCACACCAATTCCAAACGTACCCACTCCAGAGAGTCCCACTCAAAATCCTTCCCCATCATACCAAAAAATGAAGACCTTCCAAGAATCCTCCATTCATATCAAAAACACTACCTCTTCCTTAGAAATGGCTTCATGTGAAGAGGAAAATCTAGAAAATGAAAAAATAAGTCCTACCATAAATCAAGATCAGGACACCAAAACTCCTCAATCCCATCTAATGATTCAAAAATATCCTATTTCCCCCGAATCCCATGATGATCCCCTCATACCTTTCCATTTCTTCCAAGATGACCCCCTTCCATCTCAAGAACAAAGCATCCTTACAAATCTCATTCCAAATCCACTTCCTATGCAAGATCAAGATATACCTTCCATTATTTTTGATGATTCCATTGAAAGTCAAGAGAATAGAACCTTTAAAGAGGAATCCAGTGATCTTCCTCTTCCATATCAAGATTAAATTATCCCTTTATTACCTTGTCATAATCCTCCATGTTTAGCTCAAGGATGCATCATGCCTACAAATCCCCTTCGTGATCCTATCATTCCTTACATTCCACCTCCATCTCATAATGGACTCACATCTTCCTCCCAAAGCAAAGTGTATCCTACAAGTCAAAATACTTATAAAGGCAAAGAGGTAGATCTCCACAAGCAAGAATGCCTTCATATTAAAATAAATGTTAAAGGTCATGGACTCAAGGACATTTCTCAAGATGTTGGTATCTCTCATAAATCCTACATTTCTCCAGTTAAATCCAAATATATGCCTTCTCCTTCACCTCTTCCATCCATTCTAGGTCCCTATATCCGTCCATCCCTTATGCGGGATCAACAAAGGAAGACATCTTTGAGTACCTTCCATCCACTAAAAGACCTCCATATCATTCCTATCTATCCACGCATCTCCCTCCAAGCAATTTGGATGCCAAGCATAAAAGTCATAAATCAAACAATCCACATGTATTCAAGGATCAACATGTCCCATCTAATCGACATCTCAAAACAAAGCGAAATATGATCCAAAAAAAGTAAAAAATACAAAATGCCACAAAGGACCACAAAGAAAGAAGCAAAGTCAAAAATTATATGGGCTCCTAAGGAACTTGTACAAGCAATGCGCTCTAAAGAACTACAAAAGCGTGAAAAATAAAAAACCATGTGGATCCCTAAGTGGCTTCTTGAAGCATAATAGTCTAAACAAAAAACAAAATTGGCATCCAAACTTGTTGTTCATCCATCCAAACCTTTCGAGTCTATTCATCCATCACCTCTTTCATTCATTTTTGGTTCTTATGCTCCAAAATTTGTAACCTTTCCTCCATCCAAATCTCAAAATCTTAGATTCACGTCTCCTCCATATGTCCACCATCCCTCAAGGCGTGTGCAAATGTTGATCTTTCCAACATTTCCATCTATCCATACAGAATTATTCCAACATCCCATCCATTATCCAACACCTCTTTTACACCCTTCCATCCCTCTTATCAAATCCTTTGCATAAATCCTTGCCCTAGTTTCATTTCATTATCCTGCCAACATCTTTGAGCATACCTTCATAGCCACGGTCTATTACAACTCATTTTCCAAGGGTACCATCCAAAGAAGTGAGACGATGGTGTCCTTCTTCCATCCCCTATCATGCCTCCATTATCTTCCAAAAAAAGAGAAAAATCAGAAAAAAAAAAAAAGAAAAAAAAAAAAGAGGAATAATTTCATCCACGAGTGAAAATCACTTCTTGTGGCACCTTGGGCAAGTACCATGATGAAAACCTCATAAACAAGCATCATACATAGTCTATTATCCTTCTTCCTCCATTATCTATCATCCTTCATTATCCCTCATTCGCTCTATCTACATTCATATCCCTTTTCCACCTTTGATCTTGACAAGGTTAAGGATCTTTACAGGTTTTGTATGTCCTATATATTGCACTTGGTCCACACCCTTTAGCTCCTATCCATTGCTCACTTACATCCTTCATTACCACCTTTGATATTGATTATCCTATTTGTCCCCTATCCAAATCTTGATCAACACTATGGACAAAATGAAAAAACATGTCTTCTAGAAAACTCTTGACATGGCCACTTCTTTGGACCATATGACTTCATTACGCTATATCCTTGCTTCGCTGCCCTATATCCTTGCTTTACATCACTAAAATCCTTGGTTTACATTGCTATATCTACACCCTGTGCTTGGATTAATGTTGTGAGATAGTCCTTGAAAGCATCCACCATCATTCACTTATCCATTCATGTACTCAAAATCCCTTTTGCCTTGCTAGACACTAGGGGAAAACATAAAAAAATCATAAAATATCTTGAACAAACTCCTAAAAATCATAAAATATCCTGAACAAAATCCTAAAAATCATAAAATGTCCTGAACAAAATCTTAAAGATAAAAAAACTCACTAAATCAAAAAAACTGACAAAATCGAAACAAGAAAGCATAGACTATCCTTCAAACCAAATCAACCACAAATAAACTCTCAAAGTCTGCAATCAAACTTATCTCATGTCTTGTTAATATATTTATCAAACTCTATCAAACGTCAACATGTCTTATACAAGGAAAGGTACACTCGAAACCATACAGATCGGTCTTATACGGGGTACTTACTCTTTGAAACCAGACATTCCTATCAATGATCATCTACTCAAAACAATGACATAGATCAGTATGGCTGTTGGATTTTGTTTGGGTAGTCTTATCTCTTGTACTGAAATGCTGCATCTTTTCTTTAGCTTGTACATATCTTTTAGTCACTTTTGTGACATCCTGGTTCTTTTGGAGCCCTCATGGCTTGAAAACGATTAATGTCCTAGTCTTAGGGTAATCGACTAATCAATGTACATGTCCTAAGCAGTATTAACCAAGTCATCCTTTTATCACTGATACCCAGTCATTCACTCTATGTCAATCACCTGTCTCCTAATACTGCATAGTTTTATCACTGAGTACACAAGCAAAACAAGACTACTGAAAAACAATCACTAAAGTTTTTGAGATATGCATGAAATTTTCTTTGTGTTGTCAAGATTTTATATTGGTTTTTGATTATTATTCCCCATGAGTAACTCAAGGAAGTCTATCTTGACTAAGAGGAGCAGGGATTGGGAGCATTATATTTTTCTTTATTTTATGCTTGTAGGAATGAATCCAATGATCTGGAAACATCTAATCAGCTGGGTGTCTATTATAAGAGCCTTCACATCAAGGTGAGATCGCCACACATACCTCGACTCCACTTATTTGTATGCTATAGGGAGGTTGGAGTCATTTCTTTGTTTTGTTTTGAGGTAATTTCTTTATCATGCAATCCAGGTCCCTGCGAAATATGTCCAAGGATATGAACGAAAAAAGGTTCATTGCAGATAAGATAATTAATATTGCACATGAATTGCAAGGAACTCTAATCTTCCTATTGTGGTTGTAAAATGCTTAGTGATGAAACTTAAGCATTTCAAATCCAGTGACTAGGTTTAGGTTGTATTTCATTGTACATCTCATTTTGCATTTTGTGAATTTAGAGTGATTTCGGTATAATAACAATGCTCTCTTTATCTTCTAAATGAGAGTTGGAAGCTTCATCATTTCTCATCTAAGTGGTCTCTTTTTCATCATCATTTATCCAATCGAGTGCTTGTGTATTGAGATGTTAGCTGCATACATGAGTATCTTATATAGATCCATACATTTCATTTTATACTTATTTGCATTCATATTATTGCATGAAGAAAAATAAACATTTTAATTACTAGTTACTCATTCTCCTCATTTATTTGGATCATCAATTATTTGCATAGAAAGAAACAAAAATAAACATCCATATTCCATTTGCATTCATTCATTTATATTGAAAAGATATGCATGCATATAGAATAAATCATATAGAACAACATCTCATAATCAATCAACAGAAGTATGATGAAATCAAATCAAGAACTCGTAAATTGGTTGTCCTGAGTCCATTTTCAAGATCGAAATCAAAATCTAACGTCAACTCTCTCATTGAAATTTCATGATGTTGACCACTTAGTGCTTCTATCAACTGCTCATTCTCTTCTTTAATTTGTGCTCAATTTCTCGTTAATCAACACTAAATCTCAATTGAATTCTCACATTAACTCTGATTTTAATCTTCAACATTAATCTTTGTGCTCAAATAACTTATCATCACTATAAAAAAAACAATTGCCTACAATGACTGTGCAACCCTCGCTATCTTTCGATTCCGTTAATGAGGCGGCATACCCATGACCTTATGACCTCACATCTTCAAATGTCGAGAAAATTTTCAAATCTTCAAGCAACTAAGCTTCAACAAATCAATCTCTAAGGGCATATCAGTTTTATTGCTTCATATCAAGCTGATATTATTTTTGTCTAAATCAATCTCTTAACGTTAATAAGTTTCATCACTATTCATCAAGCTGATTATCCATTTAAACTCAATCAAGGGTTTAAAGAGTTTCTTTTATCATACTCAATCTATGCAAGTGTTCAGTTTCATTGCATTGAATCAAGCTGGACAGTTTATCTTCGCTCATCGTGTCTTGATCAATCAAGTTCAAGATTTATTTTATCTTCACTCACTATGTCTTGTTCAATCAAGTTCTAGATCAGTAAGGTCATCTTCTTGATCAATCAAGTTCAAGTTTCGTATCTTTGCTCTATATCATTCTTAGTTCAATCAAGTTCGGGATAGGTATCGCTTTAATTAACTATGTTAAGCTTCATCGCTTCAAATCAAGCTAAATACCTTGCTCTTCATCGGGTTCATGATCAATCAAGTTCAGAACTGGTATCTCCTAGACATCAACTATTCTTTGAACCAACGCGCTGCTCACACATTAATTCAAAGAGGGGCAAATGTAATACCCTAAAAACGGTCATCTAAACCATGAGCCCCTAATCTCGACAACGTCACCAAGGTCCTAACCAAAGGCAATTAAATAAATCTTGAGCACACAATTAATTCTTTAATCATCAAATGTCACATGGCAATATTAATCAACCAATGTTAATTAAATATTTATTTAATTAATTAAATCATTTTAAACAATTATCTTATTTATTTTAATTAAATATCTTTTGCATATTTAATTAAATAAATCAGTTTGCCATTAAATCATCAAAAAGAGGAATTAATTTGAAAAATAAATAAAAATTTCCATAAATCTTCAAAGAAGGAAACAAATCAAGAAAGAGGAATTGGAAATTATGAGAACAAATCTTCAAAAAAAGGAAATAAATCAAAAAATGACTTAATTGACAAAAAAGAATTAAAATTTGAGAAAAGAAATCAATTGGAGATAATCTTGAAAAACAAATTAAAAATTGATAAAAAAAAATCACAAAGAAAGCAAATAAAACAATTAAATATTAAAATTGAATGAAATAGAGAATAAATCAGTTTTTTCTTGATTTTATCTTAATTTTAGTTCAATTTCTTTTAAAACTGAGAAAAGCATCCAATCACATCAATTCACTTGGATTGTGCTTCCTCTTGGAAAATCTTGACCGCTCATCATTATTTGATCTTAGCCGTTGGTTTCTTTCTGAATTTTCTATAAATTCAGGGTGTCATCTCTCATTCAAAGAACCTGGAGAATATATTGTTATTATGTTGTTTTTGCTCTAGGTTCATTGAGAATTTGCATTGAGATATTACATATTAGTTATTTCGTATTTCTTAAATCATTTGGCCTAAATATTTCATATTGCTTAAATCATGTAGGATTAATCTTTCATATCTAGCTTAAATTTTGCATTCGTTTAGCTCATATTCATTCTCATATAGATTAAATCCTTCGTTTAGCTGTTGTCTAGTCACTGGATAGCTTAGCAATCTTAGAGCAATCTAAACTCGCATCTACTAGAAGGCAATGGGTCATTTTGTAATGGTTCATTATTCATTGATTATTGATTTACTAACTATGCATCTAATGACTTAATTGAAGTGTTGTGTATTCCAGATACAGATATAGGTCCACTTTTCACACACACATTTTCTAGCTAAACAGAGCTACAAAAAGGAATATCTAGCTACAAAAAAAAAATTCTAGCTGTTGGCCTCTCCCTCATCGCCAGGTGGAGGAGGAGGAGCCTGATGACCGGGATCCTGATGAGGTGCCCAAGCACCCTCAGGTCGTGCCATGTATTGCAAGTAGGGTACAACCTGCTGCGCTACATGACCATCTATGCTGTAAGCTGCGACGTAAAAAGCCACCTAACTGGTCTGGTGCAAAACCTCCTGCCAAAGAGTGTCTCTCTCTACCCTAATCACTATGACCTAATGATCGCGCTCTGCTCTCAACTCTGCTACCTGACGGTCTCTCTCAACTCTCACCTTTGGAAGCTGTTGCTCTTGCTCCGCCAGCTGAGTCTGAGCCACTATCAACTGTGACTACAGCTCTGCTAGACGTGCTCTCATTGACCGTCCCACGTCAGCCCCCTGCTCTCTCGCAGGCTCCACACACTCATCTCCACCTCCAGCTCCACCCTGCTCCTCTCACCACTATCGGACCTATCTTGGGGCTACTCGCTCCTCCTCAACTCTACCCAATCTCATGCCTACACTCCCAAGAGATCCACCTTCACTCCTCTATTGGACAACCCCAACTAGAACCCTACTACTACTAGCACTAGGATCGCCACCTACCCACCCTGAAGCCTCGACTCTCTGTCCCCATCCCTATCTCTGTCCCTATCCGTGTCCCTGTCCTGGTGCGAGGGCATCATCCTCAATCTCCTCAATGCGAGGAGTCTGCTCAACTGGATCCATGAATCTGGGGAATGGATGTTGCTTGAACCAATCCCTATACTAGGGCAATACCCCCACATCCCCAACATCATCCATGTAATCCCATCTCAAACACTGTAAACCAGTCAAATCCTGCATACTCAAGGCATAGGATAACCTCAATGACTATCCCTACCTCTCCTCATCAGCATAATGCGCATATGCTATGAACTCTTTCGAGATCCCCTGAGGCCTTCCATACTACCTCATCACCCATTATACTACAAATCACTCCACCACAGTCTGCGATCTACCAATGAGTGGGTGTGTAATGAAAAGGTCCCTGCAGACCAGCCACCAGTCATCCCATGCCTCTAAGCCCCTATAAGGTCTCCATATAATAGTTATCAAATCATCTAACTGTCGTCTCCAAAAATCGCTCCTGCCTAGATGGGGCTATGTAACATAACCTACATACCTATATACAATCGGTTGCCCAAGCTCTTTGCTATCATCTACAATCGGCTGATAAACTAGGAGGTTCTTTCAAGCCTATACCTATAAGATCAATACATCTGCAGCCATGCTCTTGCCTTCCTTGTACACTATCTCATGCATCTCACGATACATGTGGGCTAATATGCAAGAACCCCAGCCAAGCCTCTGAGTCATCTCAATCAGCCTCTCTAACATCCTACCCCATCCACAATGGAATCCCTGCTGTCCTCTATCTGGCATCAGAAAACAACCGATGAACCCTTCTAGGACACAAGCCAGAGGAAACTCCTCACTGTATCTGCTCATCATGACGTCCCAACTGATGGAACGTGTCAATATATTAGGATCCTTGAATACATGTCTCACTGCCTATAATCCGGGAAGGTGTGCTTCATCATAATCCATCTTATCCCTAGCAAAAGGGATATAGAGGATCCTATATACATCCTCGGGAGTGATAGTCAGATCTCCAACAGGAAAGTGAAAGGTATTATGCTGAGAATGAAATTACTCGACCAATATTATAAGCATACCATGATTCACATAGATATCTAGTAATCTAAGAAGGTACGTGAAACCGCACAAGTCAATATGAGCCTGTTCAACCTCTAATAGCTGCCAAACTAATGCCATGGTAGGTGGATAAATGCATCTGAAGAGCACATGAGGTAATAGAACCTACAAAACAAAATCAAACAACAATGACACATTAGAAAACATTCCAAATAAGCCTACAAGAGAAGTGAAACATCACGCAAATCCAACTACGTCAATTGCAAAGTCAAAATTTCAAGTTTGGACCTTCAAAAATACTCACTGTTTTCCAAGCAACATAATACAGAAGAGTAGAAACTCGTACAAGTCAGGATTAGGCCTAGTATGACAAATGACTCCCATACGAAAAAATATTAGACCCTGGACAACAAAATGGTCTCTTATGTATGTTGTCGTACGACATAAGGGTGGGGTTAGAATGACAAAACTAATCGCCTCAAATGACAAAACAAACTTTGACAGTTTGTCGTACGAGACAGGATCCTGTCTCGCATGACAAAACAAGAAAGCCGACTTCCAACGTGGTCATGAGTAGGGATCACCATTTTTCTTCACAAAAGGCTTTTTGAATTTTCAAACTTGGAGGGGTAAAATGAATTGAAAATGGCACTTTTGCCCCTTATATAGCCAAAACCCTAATCTTTCAACTTGCTCCAATGGACATGAAAATTGTACCCTTAGCTAATTCACCCATTTTGATTCAATTTTTGGGATCGAAATCGAAATTCGAGATCATTTTACTTGTCAATTTCACAAAATTTTGACCACTTAGCGCTTTCATCAACTACTCATGCGCTCAATTTCATGTTAATCAACGTTGAATCTCAATTTAATTCTATAAATCAACTTTGCGCTCAATTTCTCAGTAATCAACGCCAAATTATCAAAAAATCCTCTGAATCATTTCTGCTGAATTCAGTATCATCACTAAAGCAATTGCCTATACTCATCATGTACCCTAGCTATCTTTCGATTTCGCTCCTGAGGGGGCATACTCATGACCTTATGACCTCACATCTTCAATATCAAGAAAATTTTGAAATCTTCATCAAAAGTCGAGCAAAAAAAAAACTCTTTTCAACTAAAGAAAATCTAACAAAAGCTCATCGCTAGGGGCATCTCACCTTCATCTCTTTATATCAAGTTGAGATTTCTCGATCATCTAAATCAAATCAATCACTAGGGGCATATCAATTTTATCGCTTTATATCAAGCTGATATTTGTTTTCATCTGAATCAATCTCTTAATGTTAATCACTTTCATCGCTTTATATCAAGTTGATTATTCATTTAAACTCAATCCAAGGTTTAAAGAATATCTTTGATCATGCTCAATCTAAGAAGGTGTTCAGTTTCATCTCATTGAATCAAGCTGGATAGTTTATCTTCACTCATCGTATCATGATCAATCAAGTTCAAGATTGATTTTTATCTTCGCTCACTCTGTCTAGTTCAATCAAGTTCTAGATCAGTAAGATCCGCTTCTTGATCAATTAAGTTCAAGTTTGGTATCTTTGCTCTCTATCGTTCCTAGTTCAATCAAGTTCGGGATCGGTATTGCTTTAATCAACTCTGTTTAGCTTCATCGCTTCAAATAAAGATAAACACCTAGCTCTTTATCTGGTTCGTGATCAATCAAGTTCAGAATTGGTATCTCCTAGACATCAACTATTCTTTGAACCAATGCGCTGCTCGCACATTAATTCAGAGAGGGGCAAATGTAATACCCTAAAAATGGCCATCTAAACCATGATCCCCTAATCTCGACAATGTCACCAAGGTCCTAACCAAAGGCAATTAAATAAATCTTGAACACACAATTAATTCTTTAATCATCAAATGTCACATGGAAAATCAATTACTCAATATTAATTAAATATTTATTTAATTAATTAAATCATTCCAAGTAAATCATTTTAAACAATTATCTTATTTATTTTATTAAGTATCCTAGCTTATTTAATTAAATAAATCATTTTTCCATTAAATCATCAAAAAGAGAAATTAATTTAAAACATACATAAAGATTGCCATAAATCTTCAAAAAAGGAAACAAATCAAGAAAGAAGAATTGGAAATTATGAGCACAAATCTTCAAAAAATGAAATAAATCAAAAAAAGAATTAATTGACAAAAAAAGAATTGAAAATTGAGAAAAAAATCAGTTGGAGATAATCTTGAAAAACAAATTAAAAATTGATAAACAATCTCAAAGAAAGCAATTTAAACAATTAAATCTTGAAATTGAATGAAATAGAGAATAAATCAGTTTTTTTTTTTTTTTTAAATCTTAATTTTAGTTCAACTTTTTTTTAAACTGAAAGAAACATCCAATCACATCAATTCACCTAGATTGTGCTTTCTCTTGGAAAATCTTGACCGCTCATCATCATTTGATCTCAGCCATTGGTTTCTTTCTGAATTTTCTATAAATTTAGGCTTTCATCTCTCATTTAAAAATCCTAGAGAATATATTGTTATTATGTTGTTTTTGCTCTAGATTCATTGATAATTTGCATTGAGATATTGCATATTAGTTATTTCATATTGCTTAAATCATTTAGCTTAAATATTTCATATTGCTTAAATCATGTTAGATTAATCTTGCATATCTAGCTTAAATCTTGCATCAATTTAGCTCATATTCATGCTCATATAGATTAAATTCTTTGTTTAGGTGTTGTCTAGTCACTGGATAGCTTAGCAATCTGAGAGCAATCTAAACTCACATCTACTAGAAGGCAATGGATCGCTTTGTAATGGTTCATTATTTATTGATTATTGATTTACTAACGATGCATCTAATGACTTAATTGAAGTGTTGTGTATTTCAGATACACAGGTCCACTTTTCACACACCCATATCCA
This sequence comes from Cryptomeria japonica, assembly GCF_030272615.1. Classification (NCBI taxonomy): domain Eukaryota; kingdom Viridiplantae; phylum Streptophyta; class Pinopsida; order Cupressales; family Cupressaceae; genus Cryptomeria; species Cryptomeria japonica. Next base: position 745,651,466 of record NC_081413.1, read on the forward strand.
TTTTTCCAAAATTATCTATGACACAATCTCTTACAAATTATTAAACCTTACACTAAACAAAAATCGATCCACAATAAATTAACTCAAAATTATTTAACCAAAATTACTGAAAAATAAGATCTAATTTAATTAAACTATTATTCTAAACTATGTTTACAATGATTAAATTATTTTTTCTCACATAAATTTACATTACTATTTATGTATGGAACTTGTAAAAGAATTATCTTCCATCTTATATCAACAGTCTTCTCCCTTATATTTCATCACTTGAATAATAATTTCCAACTTCCCTTATATTAAATTAGACTTTACTCATAATAAATTAATCACAGCTCATAAAGTAAACCTATAGTATCTAACGGATCAGTTTATACACCCCACCCAAAACCACATACAAAATGCGGCCACAACACATATAATATCAGTTCTGCATAGAGCCCATATGACAATTTGCCAAAAAAACCCATCGGATAATTTTCAAATGTAGACTCTAAAGCCCTGTGCCAAATCCTATGAGCCAAAAACCTTCCTGCAAAAAAGAAAATATCAAAAAACTTTTGGAAAAACACTATTGTATCAAATACCAAAAGCTCCAACTCTAAATTGTTCTAAATTGTTTATATAATGATCAAATTATTGTTTCAGGCATAAACTATTATTCTAATTGAGTATAATATGTACATAGTTTGGAGTCCAAGTGCAAACTCCACATTGAGCATTATCAGAAGCTTTGCAGATACCGTCCCAGAAATTCATTATTAGCTTTTCCATTGCTACTAACGAGGGATTAAAACTGCTTATTTTGGAGTTTAGATAATCGGGAGATTCCAAAATAAATAAATTGGCTTTTACATTGCTACTAACGAGCGACTAAAACTGATAATGTCGGAGTTTTGATAATCCAACTTTTACTTTGTTTGTTTAGATAATCCGCAGATTCCAAAATGAATAAATTGGGTTATGTTAGTAGCAATAAAAACTGATTATTTTCGAGTTTTGATAATTCATATAATAGTTTGGAGTTTACATAATCCACAGATTCCAAATTGCAGATATCAAGCTTCAGCTATAAATAGTAGCATCATCATTAAACTTTTATCTCACAGATTCAGAATAGATGGCGAAGAAATACGTATATGTGTACGTGCTCTTGTTATTGCTCATGGCCTCTTCAGCTTTTGCTTCTGGTAAGATGCATGCATTCTTATTCAATATTTATTTTCTGAAATACATATATATAATAAATTTACTAATTTGGAGTTCGTTGGTAATTACAAGAACCCATGGTATATGACTACAATGGGCTCTGCGGATTTTGGAGCGGTTATTATAAAGGGGTATGCGATGCCTTTACGAGTGGTTGTCACGATACCTGCCAGAACTATGATCATGCTCTCGTTGGAGGTTGCGTAGCGACTGCAACCGAAATAGCTTGTATCTGTTACAATCCCTGTTAGAATTACTCTTAGCTGTGATGGCAGAATAAAACTAGTCTACTCTTCTTATATGATGGTATATGTTATAAAAGGTGTTAGAATAGCAAGCTCCAAATGGCCGTCTATCTGTTATAACACTTTTCTTAAGAGCCTGATAAATAAATAGTTAATTAGATTTATGTGAAACAAAATAGTTTGATCGTATGATATCTCATTACATCTTGTTTTCAAATAATCTGTTAAATAATTTTACTTCTGTATAAATTGTATTTTAATTTATTTTATGGTCTTTTGATAAATCTCCTAATGATATTTCATATTTTCAAATGGTTGAGTGAATGTCTTTAAATTAAATATAGCATGCAAGTCAATATAAACATGCTCACAATGATGAGTGGGAGGATGATGTGTGGATTTAAAATGAGTTTAAATTTTTAAAGTGTAGGGTGCAAAATTACAACTATGGATCACTTGGGTCAAGTCTGTAGTAGTGGATTTTATTCAAGACAAGGTAAATTCATGAGATAAATTAAAAAAATAATATGCCACTTGTAAATTAATGAGATAAATTACGACGTATGTGCTTTGTTATGTTTAATCAATATGGAATTTATTCTACTTTTATTTTAAATCTGCAATTTTGAAAACTCTTTATTTCCCACTAATATGACGCTTGTGTATGAGGTTTTCATTATGTTCATTGCTTCTTCCAAAATTTATCTTGTGGGCATGGAGGATAGCAGCATGTTGCAGAAAACAAACATGCTACGACACTATTAAAAACATTCTATAGTCTATAGAAATCATTGTGATTGTTGAAGTCATACCAAATATTACCAAAGATGATAGTTACTAATAAACTTATTAGTAATGTAATTATTGAACCCTCACTTTAAACAAAATCAAACACTAAACTACATTGAACCATACATTGAACATTAACCCTAATATAAATAAGAAAAAACTATAATGTTCAAAAGATAAACTATTGATAAACATTTAACCATTCAATATCTAGAAAAATCTATCATAAGATGACTTAGGAAACATATTGAAAAGGTAGCCCATAGTTAGCACACTTGATTAAAATAAATGATTGCTTGGTGGGACATATGCTGCTAATTTTGTGGCAAGTATGCCAACAATCTAGACATGTACATACACATGGATGTATATGTGGAGCTACATTTGATGCCCTCATTTAATATATTTGTATATATTAAAAATATATAATCGATTTCAAGTTGGAAGAGTAAGAGTGAAGAATCTATAGAAAGCATAATTGAGTAGACATATTTCTAAAGTAATTAAAGAGATAAATAAATTTTCCTAAAGAAAGGAAAGGAAGGCGACATTAGAAATATGAAGCACTTTTTCATAGTAAAGGAAAGGAGGACATTACAAGTATGAAACACTTGAAAATGATGAATATAAAATGTTTGAAAGAATATGTAACATATGTTTAGGTTTTGTATCTTATAAATTTTCATTTTTTTTTGAATATTAATTTTGTATAAAAAGGAGGAATAACATGTATTTTATGTTGTACAACCTGAGTTGGCCTAGTGGTGGAGAACTTGTGCTCTTGAAAGAGAGGTAACAAGTTCAAATCCCATAAAATGGGGTAAGATATGTACGCCTCATCGGCTTCGGCCCATTATCGATAAAAAAAAAAAAAAAAACATGTATTTTATTTTTTCAATTTTTTTTTTTTTACTAAAAATTGTTAGTTAAAAAAAAGAGTACATCCAAGGAGGCCAGGCCCCAACCAAAAAAGAGAGTCAGAGTGTTAAGCCTGAGCCAAAATAGTTACATCACACACCTACCTAGGTTATACCACAAATATCCATAGGTAAAAGATATAGTGTTGTAGAAAAAATAGCTCATTGAAGGATCTCATCATGAGACTCTACCCACGCAGTCCAATCTTGTGCTCCCTCCATCCAGACGATCTTCTTGTAGACCTGAAGCTGCAACAGCATCTCCACATGAGCATAGGAGGGTCCTTTGTTGCTCTTTATCCCCACGAGTAGCTTGGAAAGGGCATGTTCAAAGGCAGTCTGGTTCTCCGCAATCCTTATCCATTCGTACCCATTCTTCATCTCGTAAATGAACATAGTGTCATAGCCATCTCTAAGGAATTTAATTGAAGGAGCTTCTTCCTTTCAACATTCATAGTAAAACAGATCTGCACAACAATATTATAAAAAGTGAGCCTACGGAAAGACTCAGTAAAGAGTTTGTCATTACCTTGGAATTTTTCTTCATTTCTAATTTTCTAAATATACCATAGAGTATGAGCTAAGAGAATAAACCAAAATAAATTAGCATATTTTTTGAGCCCATGGATAGTAGCAGAAATAATATCTAAAACATCCGCAAACTAGAATGTATATACCAAAAATTAACCACACTTCATTAGCCACAAAGAAATCAAAAAATATGTGTCTACTGGTCTCAGAGACTCTACAGATAGAGCAGAGTTGAATACTCTTGTTAACCTTATTAGTTGGAAGTCTATCTAAGATAAGTTGCCATTTGAAGCATTGGATTTTGGGAGGGATAGGGCTCTTCCATAGTCTACCCAAAATTTTTTGCCAGGAAGATTCATTCAAATTAGAGTACTAGTTTAGATTAGCATGTTTAACAGCCGAGTCATCATAGGTGAATAAATTGTATATATAGCGGGCCTTGAATTTAGTCAGGAGAGAGCCATCTTGCCACTTCAAGGAAATAAACCTATGAGAATCCACATGGGAAATAATAGGTAAGGAGAGGACAGCACAAGCGCTTTTGATGATGTTATAGGTTCATTTATGGGAAGCAGAAAGATCAAATTTAGAGTTGAGGTCCTCCCAACTTATTAAGTCATTACATTCAAGAAATTTCATAAGGTATTTTATGCCTTGGCTGGCCCAAAGTTTGACAGAACAGCCTTGAGTAAGCATGAGAGGTTTAGAAGTATATTGGAGGATCCACCAATCTACCTTTCCCCATGCAAGAAATTATTGTTGTTATCATTAGTATTAACAATAAGCCTCCTAACATGCTCCCATGCTTTCCAGATAGATTTGAAGACACAAGTACCTTGGACCAAGATAGGGAAGGTGCTAGCCACAAGGTCACTAAAGGGAAGACCCTTCCACGACTTAGCTTTCTTAGGAACCGCATTCTGAATATTGTTTCTAACTAGGATCTTCCAAGGTTCCTCTCCCTCCAACGCATGGAATATCCATTTCATAGTGAGGGAAATGCCTTGGATTTTAAGATCTTTCAAACCAAGACCACCAAGCTTTTGTCAATGTGACACCACTTCCACTTAACAACATGCAATTTTTTATTTCTTTTGCCATTAGACCAGAGGAATTGTCTAACAGCCTTTTGTAAGTCAAGGATTTGATAATTACTAAACATCCAAGCTAAGGAGTAGTAGATACTATAAGAGGAGAGAATTTTTTGGTAGACCTATATTCTACTAGCCAAGGAGAGGTGTCTATTATTTCACCTATTGAGTTTTTTATCGATCTTTTCCCTCACCCAAAGCCACACATCCTTAAGGGAGGGGGAAATGGAGAAGGGTATACCAAGGTATTGAACAATTTTTTTGGGGCCTCCCCATTGGTAATCAAACTGTTTAAGCCAATCATGGGGCTCATCTTTCCAACCGAGTAATATGGATTTGGATTGGGATATGCATGCTCCAGATATCTCACCAAAGATCACAAGTTTCTGGTTGATATCACAAGTAAGTTATGTTATTTTACTAAAATATAAGCCAATTCAAAAAAAGGTGAGATTTACAATTAAAGTAAAAATGATGATAATTTTTCTTTTTGAAAAAAAGGTTAAAAGTTCAAATCCCACAAGGGGTATGGTATGTACACCTTATGGTTTTCAAGGATTTTTTTTGGGAAAAGTGTGTCAAAATTCTTGGCACAGTAGGGGTAAATAGGCTACAACTTACCGTCATTTTCAATACTCTTTACAAACTTTGCCTCCCTTCATATGGCTTATGGCCATGTGGTGATAATGATTAATGCTATATATATATAGCAAATGAGTTTTCATAAATTAACAAAAAATCATAAAATCATATTTTATTTTTAAATTGGCTATGTTTTAACATTTAAAAAGTAATTAATTAAGAAATGAGTGGCTATATATATATATATAAAGCAAAAGAGTTTTCATAAATTAACAAAAAATCATAAAATTATATTTTATTTTTAAATTGGCTATGTTTTAACATTTAAAAAGTAATTAAATAAGAAATTTGTTCAATATTTGTGATAATAATTCAAAATAAAAAATTGAATATTTTATTCTTATTAAAGATAAAATTTGGATAATTATGCATCATTTTGATTATTTGATCATTTTATGTTTTAATAAAATAAGATAAATTTAAACATAATAAGAATCATATTTTCTTTAATAAAAAAATTGGTTATGATGATAATAAAAATTTAAAGATTCATGATAATATCTATGTATTTAAAAAATTAATGTTTAAGACATTTACTATTACAAATTCATATAATTTCTTGATGTTTAGTGTTTTGTAAAATAAATATATTTTAGATATCTTTAATTTACAATGTTAATTATACATTCATATGTTTACATATTAAAAAGATGTTTTAAAATGTTAAATAAGTTAATCTTAAAAATTTGGATAAATTTATAATAATATAATAGCTTTTTTTATAATAAGTTTAATGATATATCATACACCTAAAAATGTATATTTTAAAAGTTTAAAGCAATTATAGTGTTGTCTACTTTTTATTTTTATTTTTGGTGTTATATGCATACAATATAATAATAAGATTACCGTAGCTTATAAACAACTAGTGTCATACTTGTCCTTTGTTGTTCGGTCCATATTTGCATGATTTAAATTTTGTATGGCAATTATATCCAATATGTCTTTTTAGTTTACATTTTGATTAAAGTTTTGACATGCAATAAAAATATTTTAATTTACTTTTTTTTATTTTTATTTTATTTAACTAATAATTGATTTAAAATAAAATATATAATTTAATATAGAATAAAATACACATACACTCTCTCTCCCTTCCCCTTCCCCTTCCCCTTCCCTCTCTTTCTTTCTTACACACATGTATTATGTATAACTATAATTTATATATAATAATATATATATGTTAGTAGCATTGGCATGTGCAACACATAAAACCTTAAATTTAAGATAATAAAATATAATAGTAATTATAATAATTTAATAAGTAAAGAATAATTTATTTGAAATCAAATGAAAAGTAAAATAATAAATATTTTTAAATTAAACATTATTCATTATTTTTTTTAATAGAGTGGCGAACCACTATAATTGTATTAATATTAAAACCTGTTTTGATAGCTCTTCAAGAGAAACCCTAAACTCCTATAAGGAGATCATAATACTTTCCTAATTTTAATAATATTTTTCATTTAAATTATTTAAATCAATTTAAAGGGAAATTAATAATTTATTTAACCTAAATAGTTTAAGTTTAATAAGATGCAATTATAAAAAAAGGCAATTTGACCTTTAGTAAAGGTAAACCCAAATGATAATTTTTTTAATTAATTAGGTTTACATGAAGAATTGTAATTCTTTTAATATTATTGTTTAATTTATGTTATTCAGGTCAAGATTTATCATTTTTATTTTAAAATAAGATTGAGTTGCGTATATTGTTAGGGTTAAATTTTGTTTTTTGTTAATAACAAAGAAACATAAACATATAAACTAGAAGAAAACATTGATGATATATTTTGAAAACCTCAATCTCTCACTAATAACACATACAATGAAATTTTCATAATATATTCCAATTTTCAAAATAAAAAGTACAAATATTTTGAAAACCCCAATTTATTGAATTTTTTGAGTATGACATAAAATTTATAGAAAATAGCTAGAAATAGACAAACCAAATATATTTTGAATTTTTTAAAAATCTCTCTTGAATCATAAAATATTTACTATTTATAAATCAATATGAAACATCAAATAAAAACATATATAAAAGTATATTTGAAATTAAATAAAGTAAATTGCAATATAATTGTTATTCCACATGAAAAATATAAAGTTTAATAAGTGATTATGGCTTTTACATTTTCATACTATGTAGTGGACAAATTATTATGGCCACCATATATTCATACAATCTAAAGGCATGCAAAATAATGGTATATAATTTCCATAGTTATTGGTTTCAATAAGAAGTTATGGATCAAACTTTTCTAATTCAATGGATTGTAGTATTTTGCCTTCAGTATTGTATAATGATACTTTATCTCCCACAATTAACATGCATCCATTATTATTTACTTCTATCCTATAAATTCTCTTAGGTAAATCAATGTGAAAAGGAGACCATTTATATATTTCTTCACCTCCTTCATTAGCTATTTCTAATTTCCACATTTGATGATATTCTTTGTCAACCAACACAATGCAAGTGTCTCATCTAGCTATTTCCCAAGACATAGTAAAACTCTTCTAGTGAATCATAACATCAAAGAGTCAAATTCTACAATTGGTGCGTACTTTATAGTCGTATCTGCTGGTGATGGAATTATCATCCAAGTTAATGTAGGGTAGTTGAATTCAACAATCTCGCCATTGTTTATATGATTTATCATCCAGTAAAATCTTCCCTTATGAATTTTCAACATATATTTGATTCCATGAATCTAATTTTGACTCATAAATTTCAATATACCATCGATCATTGTAGTTCTTGTAGTATTGTCCAAGCAAGACTATTAGCTTATTAGTGGAGGAGACATAACTTGTTGCCATAAAATCAGTACGTATTATTGTTGTGATATCTCTTATAGAAGAAAGTTCAATCCAAGATGGAGTACTTGCATTTGATTTGTCATATATGTAGAAATTGAAATCAAAATCTTTTATCCGTTTTGAACAACAATAGATATTATTGGATACCATTTCTATGCATTTGCAATACTTTGGGAATTTTGTTGTAGGTACTCTATAGAAATCTCCATCACCTTCAATGACCCATGATTTTTTCATTGTTGATTCAAATGGAAAAAAAGTGAAATAAGAAATTACTTTTTGGAGAAGAATTATTTAAAAATATGTTTCCCAAAGTATCATGTTTTGAAAGGATGTCTTTCCAATGCTTACATACCAATTTCATTCTTGAGAAATGTCTGGTAGACAATTTTATTATAATCATTAACAACAACTCTTCTGGTAGGTCTTCCCACATGCTTTTGGGTTTTTTATCCTCTATCAAACCTACAACATGTTAACATATTCAAATGTTGTACAACATTTTTCTTAAAAATATAGAAAACAGGATGGTTAGAGAACTTCAATTTTAATAGATGCTATTAAAATTAAGATTAAAGTTAGATTAGTGGTACTTTCAATGTTTAAGTTTTTATTAGTATTTAAAATAGTGAGAGGGTTAGAATTAAGTTAGTTACAATAAAATTCTTTTAAAAAATTGTAAATATAAAATTATACATAAAAATAATCGAGTAAAAGCTTTCTGTGGCGACTATATATTTGTTCAATCTACAAGTATAGTTTGTAATGTTATATGATTACAATATTTGTGGGTTTGAACAATAATTTATGGATCAAAGTATGTAAATATTTTATAGAAATTATAAAATATTAATGAAAATATAGTAAATGAAGTTTTCTTCAGCTTTTTGTTTTTCACTAATTAGTATTATTTTTTATGTAATACTCTTTATACGAATTTACATATTGAGAAAACAAACATACAGAATGAAAGAAAATATTGATGAGGTACTTTATAAATCACAACCTCTTAGTAAGGACTCATACAATGGAATTTTGAAACTGTATTCTATTTTTGAAAATAAAAAGTGAAAAAAGATTGTTGCATGCATTAGATAATGGCGGGCATATTTACATTCTTCTGCGATATTAAATCCCAATTTATTGTAACCTTTAAAATTTAATTCTTGAATACGATAAAAAGTGAAAAATAATACCTCTCAAATAGTTCATTGAAATAAATAGTTTTGTAATTTTAAGATGAGATAAGTATTGAATAAGAAAAATTTAAGAAGTCAATTTTTTGAAAAATTCATCTAAAAGTAATGAGAACTTAAATCCCACTTTTGGTACTTTATTCTATTTAAAGTTACTAACATTTGTAGTCTAGATAGCATTTATCGGAATCAAATCTTTAGTTGTGGGATCGATGATGTCAAACCAATATAGGTGCTCAAAGGTGTGTCGATGGAGATACCAGGTGCCAGTGTCTTCATTTCTTTTTGGATAGAATTTGCAAATTGTTTGTGTCCATGTTGGAATTTGTTCTCTGACAATCTTAGGTATGCGCTCATAATATGGTATATTTAAAAAAATCCTTGTGGGCCCCATCTATCTATGAGTTGTTGATTCCATATACTGTCTAATTGAGATGTAAATTGCATACGAAATAGTTGTCCATGATAGTGTATGTTTGATAGGCCAATAGTACTCATCTGTGGTCCTCTAAGCAGTGTTGTTAAATAAAGCGGTCCATTTTCTTGGAATATAGTTTGAGAACCGATTTCAGGTCTCATTGGAGGCGGCTCAAACCAAACCTCTCCTGGAACAAATTGTACTTCTGTTGAATCATAATTTTTACAACTGATTAATTTTATGATTTCAGGATCTCTGTAGAACTGATGGGAATTTCTAAGAGCTAGTGGTTGATAAGTAATTAAGAATATCTCTTGTAGCAATCTTTTGGAAGACAAAAAGGCAGTTCTTTCTGCATTATGGATCATTTGAAGATCATTATGTTCAAACATGTGATCAACTGTAATGGTCCTATGTCTTAACCTATTTTTTTAGTTGAATTGTAACCGGTGCTATGCAACACAAAAGTAATTTATTGAAAGTAATTTAGTTTCACCACCTTACATATGCAAATTCCAGTGGCATAGTAAATTTAATGGTATATAAAATTAATTGGCAGTGATATACATGTAATCAATTATGACATAACCATATAGATGTAATAAATTTGAATAAAAAAGCCAGATAAAAACAAACATTACAAGATTATTGTATATTGACATAAGCTAAATAAATTTAATTTTTATTACATAAAAAATAGAATGCTTATGATAATATGTTACAATAACTTATTTCTAAAGCTTTTAGTCTATTTTCTTCATTTTTGTGTTTTTCAACTTGTTTTCCCTTTTTCATTTTTTCATATCAATTATATGTAAATGGTGGCATTATTTGTACTCCTTCTAAGGACTTTACACAAGAGATAGCTAAAATTGTCATTCATGTTCTTTTAGTTGGACCTATATCAATTGTGGCTTTTTCAAGTGTTAGACCTTGTGATTTGTGTATTGTCATTGCCCAAGCCAATCTTAGTGGTATCTGGGTCGTAGATCCTCTATGTGTTGCATTGATAGGAACTCTTTGTGGGTTTTGAGCATCAAATGGTATTCCAGAGTAAGTATCAAACTTAACAATTACATACGTTGGTGGTCTCGGTGGCATACTTCTAGGTTTGTATACAATGTTTTCAACATATCCTAAAGCTCCATTTACAAGACCCACTTCTATCCATAGATTAGAAGTTAACATTACTCTTGCATTCTTCGAGATCAGAAATTCCATATCAAGTTCATCCTGCAAACTTCCTTCCATTGCACTAAGATTTCTTGATTTTGTTGCAACACTACGTGCCACTGGTTCTTTTAGTAAATATAATTTTTTCTGTTATGATTGTGAACATTATCATTTCTGGAGAATAAATGAACATTATTGTCAAACTCTTCATTCATTTATACAGTGAGATTACTATTTTTTCATGACATTAATAACTTCCAATCATTAATAGTAGGGTGTGCTTCTTTCATGTTTGTCAATAGTTCATGAAATTGATTTTGCTGTATATCTTCTCCATCCTGTCTAAATATTTTTTCCAGCGTTACCATAATTTTGAAGTCTTTCCATAAATTAGCCAGGTCATTTGCTATGAAGAATTTGGGTGTAGCTAAGCAAATTCTGGGTATGAGGATTACACGGGCCAGGAAAAATAGAACCTTGAATTTGTCCCAAAGCGAGTATATAAAGAAGGTGTTGAAAAGATTTAACATGTAGGATGCAAAAGTAGTTAGTACACCTTTGGCTAGTCATTTCAAATTGACTAAGGAGATGTGCCCAAAGGCACAAGAAGAGGTAAATAAAATGTCTAATATCCTGTATTCATCAGTTGTTAGCAGTCTGATGTATACAATGGTTTGTACAAGGCCAGATATTGCACATGCAGTGGGAGTTGTGAGTAGGTTTATGAGTAATCCAGGTATGGAACATTTGAATGCTGTGAAATGGATTCTTCGGTATCTAAAAGGAACTACTACAAAGGCATTATGTTTCAAAGGATATAATGCTGCTCTGAGTGGATTTGTTGACTCTAATCTAGCAGGTGATATTGATTCATGGAGGAGTACTACAAGGTATGTTTTTACTATAGGAGGAACTTCAGTCAGTTGGATTTCTAGGCTGCAAAAGGTTGTTGCACTTTCAACCACTGAAGCTGAGTATGTTGCTGCTATAGAAGCCAGCAAGGAGATGATTTGGTTACAATATTTTCTAGAGGAATTGGGTCAGACACAGGATTGCTCATTGTATACCGATAGCCAGAGTGCCATTCATCTTGCAAAGAACTCTGCTTTTCATTCAAGGACAAAGCACATTCAGCTCAGGTACCACTTCATCTGGACTATTTTGGAGGAGGGTCAGTTACGGCTTGAGAAGATTCACACAAGTGAGAATCCTGCCGATATGTTCACAGAGGTAGTTCCATAGGAGAAGCTGATTTCTTCATCAGTTTCTCTTGGTCTTCTTGATTGATAATTGTGGAATTTATACTAGTCGAGTCCTAGTGTTTTATCTAGCAGATGTTACAAGTACAGTGGTGTCATACAGTATCAGTCTCCAAGTGGGAGATTGTTGATATGTGGAAACTGATCAACAAAGTACTGTACAGTCAACACGTACTCTCGCCAGGCTCCTGGGCCAGGTCGAGCCCATGGGCGAAGCCCGCTATGGGGGTTCGAGGGTGGCAACCACCAAGAAATTTTTTTTTGCTATTTTTTGTTAATGAAAACTGACATTGTAATAAAAGTGGGGGCCCACCCTACTGAGGCAAGCTATAAAAGACCAAGGGTGGGATTGGATAGTAGTAAGTAGGAGCTACAAGGCTAGGTCCTGCCTCATCTGGTTCTACCTCGTCGGACATTGATCTTCATATGGTGGGAGAGATACCCTAAAAAGGCTGACTTTGTTTGTTGCCCTAAAAACACATGTTATAAGTGGTTGGGATGCTTAAGGCATTGTAAGGTTGATGTACTATTTTTGCTGGATAATAAGAAAGATTGGACGACTGTGTATGGTGGACGTAACCCATTCTAGGTGAACCACGTTAAATCTCTGTGTTATCTATGTTCTGTTTTATTTCTATATCTTTTGTATTGAAATCTATATATAATTGTTAGTTCATATTTTCTTTGGATCTGCTTGAAACCCTAATAGCCGAGGGAGTGGGGAGTCATGCGGTGGTTTGTGGGAGGGTGTAGGATGCGTGGCTGGGAGTTTTTTCTACAGACTGAGGGTTTCCAGTGGGGCTAGGGGCCTCGGTTGGATCTCCATCATAGTGGTGCTTGGGAGGGGTGGGGTCTTGGGTGCTGTGCATTCTTGCGGGCCCCTTTGGGTGTGGGTTCCTTCCTTTTTGAAATATAATATCAAGTATTAGCAGTGAGGCCTCAAAGGTACCTCTCGGCATGGATTTTTGTGCTGCAGTGGGCTCAAAATCCCCAAACCAAACCATGAAGACTTTTAACGATAATCTTTTTTCCTCAAATTTGGGGTCTTATAGTGTTGGTAGCTCTCACATTATGAAGGTTAATGGTTGTTTGGAGAGATGCAGTGAGAGGTCGAGGGTAGTTATTCCTCCAGAGATGATAGCTGAAGATGTTGAGTACTTCTCAAAACACTTGCTATATTGCACGTTTTTGGGAATGAGGGGTTCCTTGCAGTTTTTGGAAAACTGGGCAAAGAGGACTTGGGCTCCGGAAGGGGAAATGGAGATTATGTTGCTGGCAAAAAACTACTTTATGGTTACTTTCAACTGCATGGAGGATCGCAATAGGGTTTTTGAAGGAGGCCCGTATTTTTACAACCAGGTGGGGTTGTTCATCAAACCTTGGCATGCAGGGTTTAACCCTTCAGAGGAGCTCCTGAATAGGGCTCCAATATGGGTTCATTTACCATGCTTTCTAGTGGAATATTGTTGGGAGGATGTGCTTCAGATGCTTGTTGCACTGCTTGGGAAGCCAGTGGGATCTTCAACACAAACCCTTGGGAGAAAGGTAATGAACTTTGTGCGTATCTATGTTGAAATTGACCTTAGTGAACCTATACTAGATGCTATAGATATGTGTGCGAGCTCTTATTCATGGGTTCAATAGTTAGATTATGAGACTTTACCATTTTGGTGTCATCTGTGTCATAAGTATGGGTATTTACAGCACAAGTTCCCTAGATATAAATTGGTGGAGTGCCAACCTCAGATGTCGTCCCACAACCTAGAAGGGGCTAATAAAGGAAAAGCTGCTATGTCAGTCGAGGGTTCATGTGCTGATGGTTTTGTCTTAGTTAAGACAAAGAACAAGAATCGAGGACAAAAGAGGCCCTTACAAGAGAGACAGGAGGAGCATGACTTTAACAGATTCGAGGCCTTGGATGACCTTAGCCAGCAGGAGGTGAACCCGGGGTTAACTCCTCTGGACCAAGGTGCTTCAGGGGCGGCTCCAGAAAGAGAGATTAAGGACCCTTCCCAAGCTCTGCAAGTGGTTGGAAGCTAGTAAATGGAGATGGATCAGCCAGTAGGGGTCCAGTTGGGACTCACTTATGGTTTGGAGGTGAATTTGGTTTGGGGGAAGGGTTCTTCGATAGCTATCAAATTGGATCCAGCTAGGGGTAAAATCAATAAGTCCTCTATTCACCTGGGTCTACATCAAGAAGATATTAAGAAAAGTTCTTCGGACAAGAACTCAAAGGTTGGCAAAAAGAAGGGTTTGGATAAGATCAAATTGATGGGAGAGAATTTGGTTGAGTCAGGGTCATTAAAGACTCTGGATTTTCACTTTTCCAATCCTCCAAAATGATTGTGCTTTCATGGAATGTGAGGGGCTTGAATAGTGGCCCTAGACAAAAATTTGTTCGGGAATTGATTAAGAATCACTCACTTGATGTCCTATTCTTGCAAGAAACTAAACTTTCAGCGGAGAGTATGATGGGTCTGGTGCTGAAGCTATAGGGATGAGGTGAGTGTTAGTGTATTGGGGCACTTGGTTCCTCTGGAGGGGTGGCCTATCTTTGGAACCCTTTAAGGTTTCACCCTGTCTGGTGGGTTGCCTCTAGATCTTCATTATCTGGGATTGTCTCTAGTCTTGAGACTGGGGAAATCATCTTGTTTTCTAACATCTATGTCCCTACTGATCTTCAGGGTAAGAAGAACTTATGGTCTCATATTTCTTGTATGCAAAGGCTGGTCCCTTTTCATCCTTCGATTATGGCTAGAGATTTCAATGCCATCCTTGAGTTGAGTGAGAAGAAGGGGGGTGTTATGCATTTGGAACCTTCTTCTTTTCTTTTTCAGGATAGTATATTATCATTGCATCTTGTTGACATTATGCCTGGTAATGGTTTGTTCACTTGGAATAATAGGAGGGTGGGGGAGTATTGGATTGCAGAGAGTTTGGATCATTTTTTGGTTTCTAGTTTTTGGATTGGTGGGGGTTGGACCACAAGTTCTGAGATTCTTGAAAGGAGGGGGTCAGACCACTGGCCCATCAAGCTAGTTTCTTCTTCGGATCGGGTCACTCGCTCTCCTTCATTCAAATTCCAACTTATGTGGCTTCGAGATTCTTCTTTGCAGGGTCTTGTAGCGGAGTGGTGGAGTAAAGGGAGGCTGGCCTTTAGCACTGCTATGCACACTTTTGCCAAGCAGCTGCAATTTGTTAAGTTTTAGCTTAAACAGTGGAACCGTTAGGGTTTCGTGAACATTTTTCATGCTAAGAAAGCTGCTCAAATTGTGTTGAATGGCATCACTAGTGAAATCAAAGAGCATGATTTGTCTAAGGTCTTGCTTAGGGAGGAAGACAGGGTTGTCAAGGTTGTAGAGGAGTGGGATCTTAGGGAAGAAATATACTAGAAATAGAGAGCTCGTATTGATTGGCTTCAAGCGGGGTATAAGAACACTACTTTCTTCTTCAACTCAGTGAAAGAAAGAAGACATGGAAATTCCATCCTTGTTCTGATCAATGATAGAGGTGAATAGTGTTTATCCTTGTAGTAGATCTCTAGGGAGTCATTACAGTATTTTCGGTCCCTCTTGAATGAAGACTCTCAGGGGGAATCGGTGGAGGAGAATTAGGTTCTTTCTTGCATTCTTTCTCTTGTCACTAGGGAGATGAATGAGCAGCGTTTGGGTCCTATTTTACTAGAAGAACTTGAGAGGATTGTTTTTCACATGAGGAAAGGAAATGCTCCTAGACCGGATGGGTTCCCAGTTGAATTCTTTCAAGAGTTCTGGGATATTATCAAACTGGACGTACTGGAAGTAGTCCAGGAGTCTCAGAGGAATAAGAAGATGCTTCAGGATTTGAATGCTACTTTCATTTCTCTAATCCCCAAGTGTGATGGGGTCAAGAGGTTAAGCCGGTTCTACCCTATCTCTCTTTGCAATGTGATTTATAAGATCATCTCTAAGCTGATAGCGGATAGGTTGAAGAAGTGTCTAGGGGATGTTATTTCTGAGGAGCAGAGTGGGTTTGTGGAAGGGTGCCAAATTTTGGATGGTGTGCTGATTGCTACGGAGACCATTCATTCTATGGCAACCTCCAAGGAAAAAGCTATGTTTATCAAGCTAGATATGGCTAAGTCTTATGATAGAATTCGGTGGTCCTTCCTCCAGAAGATCCTCAAGGCTTTTGGCTTTGCTGATGAATGGATCCAATTGGTTAGGAGTTGTGTTACGTCTACTTCTTTCTCTGTGCTAATCAATAGAGATCATATTGAGTTGTTTGGTGCTTCTAGGGATCTTCGCTAGGGTGACCCCCTCTCCCCTTATTTATTTCTTCTTCTAACTGAGGGTCTCGGGAGGCTGATTAAGTATAATGTGGGTCAGGGTATTATTTAGGGCTAGAGTTGGGGTAATGACTTGTAGCCGCAGTCTCATTTGCAATTTGTTGCTAACACAACCCTTAATCTATGTAAGGTTTTGGATGTTTGTCTTGCGGCCATGAACCAGATGATCAATTAGGATAAATCATCTATCCTCTTTTTCAACACTCCTGGAACTATTCAAATGAGGATTTCTCTTATCTTGAGATTCCAAGTTGGCTCTCTACCCTTGACTTATTTAGGTATCCTTATTTCTCCTAGGAACCCTCCTAGGGAGTCATGGCAGGGTATCTTGGATAAATTTCGCATGAAGGTTACTCACTGGACTCACAGGTGCTTATCCTTTGCTAGGAGGGTTCAATTGATTCAATCGGTGGTTTAGGCTCTTTCGATTTATCGATGTATGCTACAAGTGGCTCCTAAGTGGTTCTTGAAGGGTTTGGACTCCCTAGCCAAGCAATTCTTATGGGTAGACAATCTTTCCTCTTCCAAATGGAGTCTTGTCAATTGGGACTTGGTGTGTAGCTCAAAGTAGTTGGGGGGGCTTGGTTTAAGGCAGTCTATTTTATTTGGGGAAGCTCTGGTGGCTAAATTGTACTGGAGGTGGTGTGTTGAGTAGGATTGAGGTTGGGGTAGGATTTTGGCCAACAAATATATGCAGAGGATCTCGATGGAGGAAATCCCTAGATATCTGCTTGAGGGAAAAGTTTCAACGATATGGCATACTCTCAAGAGGGGGGCTTCTCTAATTAAGGCAAGACACTTTTGGATTTGCAGGAGGGGGTAAGAGGTCCTTTTCTAGAATGATTCTTGGGATGGATACTCGCCCATCCTTGACCAGTTTCCTAACCTTGGGAATCTATGCTAGAGGTTTTTGGAGGTAGGGTGGTCAAGAGTGAGTGACTCCAAGGCCGTTTATAGGTGTGGGCGGCAGGATTTGGAGCAATGGAAGGCTCCCAATGAGTGGCTGGTTGCTCAGATGGAGGAAGAGTGTGCTGAGTTGCATGGCATTCTGGCGAGTAGACACTGTAGTTCCCTCAAGGGTAGGGATGGAATTGCTTGGTATCCAAATCCTAAGGGTGTCTTTACTATGGCTAGTGGATAACAGGAACTGTTGAATCAAAGACTCGAGGGAAGAGAGGTGCACTAGTGGAAACAGGTGTGGAAAAATTTTTCTTGGCCGAAGTGTAATTGCTTTGCTTGGACTTTGGCTTTGAATAGATCCCTAACTTGGGACAATATCCACAAGTGGGGATTCTTGGCGCCTTCTATTTGTGTTTTGTGTGGTAATGGGGAGGAATATTCCTCACACCTATTCTTCAGATGTCCCTTCTCTATGCTTATTTGGCACTACTGGTGGGGGGTGTGGAGGCACCCTTGTGTTCATGTGGATTCTCTACTGGAATTTTGCAGTAGCTTGGGCAGACCTCCTATCTTGTCCTGCTTCCTCTAGACTGTCTGGTATATTGGGCCCATTTTCATTATGTGGCAGATCTTGCTCGAGAGGAACAGGAGGATCTTTCGTGAGGTCAGATTGTTATTTTAGCAAGTATGGAATAGAATCATTGTTATCATCTGGGAGATGGTAGAAGCTAAATGTGGAGTGAATTTTCCTCTGGGTAGAGACAAGGCAGATATTTTGAGTAGGTTGGGTTTGCAGGAGTTGTCTCCCACCTCCGCTTGTGTCAGAAGAGGTAGACGTGCTATGAAGAAGGTTCAAAGGGTGGGAAGGTGGATACCTCCTCAGGATGAGTTTATCAAGATTAACATTGATGGCTCCTCTAGGAGTAACCTAGGACCTGCTGGAGTTGGCGGGGTTGGTAGGAATAGTATGGGGGAGGTGGTTTTCCTCTTTTCAGTGCGAGAAGGGTGGTAGTCTAATAATTTTATGGAAGGATTTGTGATTCTATATGCCCTAGAGCGTGCTTGAGAGTTAGGACAAAGGAAGGCTATTTGCGAATCGGATTCACAAGTTGTTGTTAAGTTGATGACTAAGCAGAAGGTGTGTGCGATCTAGTGGCAGTTGGTAGGGATTGTTCAACAGATTCTTCAAATTAGTTCTTTAATGGAGCAGGTGGCTTGCAGAAGATTTTTGCTGAGGACATGGATAGTTATGAAGCTGGCTGATCTGGGCTGGTTTTGTGGTTCTTTTTGGGGCATCGGGGCTCTAGGGCTTTGGTTCTCTTTGTAATTCTTAAAAAATTTAGCACTGGAAATTATGCTAAACTATTACAAAATTGTACCAATAATTGTAAAAATACTTAGCTCATTAATATTATTACTAGTTTAATTTTGATTGGTAATGGACCAAAGTTGTTAAGGTGTACATACCATACCCACTTGTAGGATTTGAGCTTGTAACCAATTTTTCATAAACACAAATTATCCACCACTAGGCCCATTCAAGTTGTACTTAAATTATATCATTTTTACTTTAATTGTCAATCTCACTCTTTTTTGAATTGGCTTATATTTTAAAAATTTATGTTATTAAATATATATAATTTAAGTATATATATATATATATATATATATATATATATATATATATATATATATATATATATATATATATATATATATATATATATATATATATATATATATATATATATATATATATATATATATATATATATATATATATATATATATATATATATATATATATATAAAATAGGTTTTTATAAATTAACAAAAAAACATCAAATTATATTTTATTTTTAAATTGGCTATGTTCTAACATTTAAAAAGTAATTAATTAAAAAATTGTTCAATATTTGTGATAATAATTAAAAATTAAAAACTAACTATTTTATTCTTATTAAAGATTAAATTTGGATAATTATGCATCAATTTGATTATTTGACCATTTTATGTTTAAATAAAATAAAATAAATTTAAACATAATAAGAATCATATTTTCTTTAATAAAAAAATTGGTTATGACGATAATAAAAAATTATAGATTCATGATAAACAATTTTTTTAATATCTATGCATTTAAATAATTAATGTTTAAGACATTTACTATTACAAATTGATATAATTTCTTGATGTTTGGTGTTTTGTAAAATAAATATATTTTAGATATCTTTTATTTACAATATTAATTATACATTCATATGTTTATATATTAAAAAGATGTTTTAAAATGTTGATTATGTTAATCTTAAAATTTTGGATAAATTTATAATATTATAATATCTTTTTTTCAAATAAGTTTAAGATATATCATCCACACCTAAAAATATACATTTTCAAAGTTTAAAGGAATTAGTCTTGTCTAGTTTTTTATTTTTATTTTTTGTGTTATATACATACAATATAAGAAGATTACCCTAGCTTATAAACAATTAGTATCATATTTGTCCTTTGTTGTTCACTTGAATGGCCTTTGGCTTGTTCAGTCCATATTAATATGATTTAAATTTTGTATGGCAGTTATATCCAATATATCTTTGTAGTTTACATTTTGACTAATTTTGATATGTATTAAAAATATTTTAATTTACTTTTTATTTTTTATTTAATTTAACTAATAATTTATTTAAAATAAAATATATAATTTAATGTGGAATAAAATACACATACACTCTCTTTCTCCCTTCCCCTTCCCAACCCTCCCCTCTCTTCTTTCTTACACACATGTATTATGTAATAACTATACCGTCTATTTCTAATTATACTTTTTGGTTTTTTTAACTATTATTATGTATTATGTATAGCTATACGGTCTATTTCTAATTATACTCTTTGGTTTTTTAAAACTATTATTATGTATTATGTATAACTGTTTCCATTGTGATTAATCATTCTAAACTATTTAAGTAAAACCGTGCGAAGCAATTTTGAGAGGGAAGTAGAAAGCCAATCACCTCTTGAAGAGAGACGCAATTGAAATCTGCGGCAGCATACCCTATCCAAAGTCTGACAAATACAACAACACTGTTTTGACAAATACAGCAACGGAAATGTGTAAGGAAAACGGAAAGGCGTTTGTGAGTGGAGCCCGCATGGCACAGCACACAAAGCTTAGTGTGTGCTGTTTAAGGCTGGCCCATTGCATTGCTGGTAACGAGCGATTAAAACGATTACTTTGGTTTGTTTAGATAATCCACAGATTCCAAAATGAATCAATAGATAATTCCTATCTCCACCAAGTTTGTAATTTTACATTTAAAGCAAATACACAATTCATTTTATTAATTCTTTAATGAAATTCTTTGGATGGAGAGACTTTTACAACAAAGTGCATATAGTCTAGGCTAGTCGGTCAGCACTGTCCCAAAGACACTGAGAGGGGGGTGGATCAGTGTCTAACTGATTAATGGAATATTTGAACTTAATTGTAATTGTGCAACCCAAATTAATGTACTGGTAAACAAGCAATAGTGCAGTAAGAGAAATAACAGAGACAACATAAATACACACCATAATACAAGATATTTTGGCGAGGAAACGCAGTGTAGGAAAAAACTCGGTGGAATTTTTGACCCACAATGTTTACTCACTGACCAATATGAATAAATATTACTTACAATATGGGCCTTCACATGCAGAAAGGTCCATATTGCATCTGCAATGCTTGATTCAGTACTGGTTTAAGCTCTATCAGAAACCTTAACCAAAAAGCTATTGGTGAATGATATTCA
Organism: Cryptomeria japonica; assembly: GCF_030272615.1. NCBI lineage: Eukaryota > Viridiplantae > Streptophyta > Pinopsida > Cupressales > Cupressaceae > Cryptomeria > Cryptomeria japonica. The sequence goes on from NC_081413.1 coordinate 745,672,786, forward strand.
CTCACATAATACCATTACATAATTTCCTCTCCATGCTATATCAAAAATGATCTACAAGATCTCATACATATATGAGTCTTTACAATACATTATGTTGGCATACAAATAATTAATTACATTTACAATTCACATAAAGAAAACATGTCTCATGTCGGTCTGAGTGCCGGTATGCTTCGTTGCCGGTGTAAACTAAATTGCCGACGAGTAAACTTTGTTGTGCCTACCGGCGCTAGTGGATGATGTTTGCATTACCGGTGAATTTGTAGAATCCTGTTACCGGTTGGTTGCCATCAATGACAACATTAACCATTCTCATTAGAGTGTAGAATGCCAACAAGCACCTCCTTTGAGTTTCATGACATGTGCTTAACCGCCTCCTATGGATCCTTGTCTCGAGCCGCTATGGAATTCATTGAAAGCTCAATCTTTTGGCATAAAGATAGCGGTGTCCAACAAGTGATATCAAAGTGTTGGGTTATGGGTTTGAATCCTTGGAGGTAACCTTGTGGTCTCCTTAAAAGAAGTTCATGGAACCCTCGGTGCTAAGGTGGGGCTTGTTGGCTAATGAGTCAACACATCCTTTTGGATTTGTGACATGTGATTAACTGCCTCCCGTGGATCCTTTTCTCTGGTTGTTGTGGTGTTGATTGATAACTTCAGTTGTTGGCCTAACGACAGCGGTGTCCAACACATGTGACATGCTACTATCTTAAAGACATACAAATAAACATTATGTTAGATGACACCAATATCTCTTATATTATAAACTAATATTTCCTAACTAAATAGTAAATTAATATTCTAAAATTTATAATATATTATGTATATATTTTATTAATATTATCTATCAAATATATATAAAATGTAATATTTATCTTGAGCATTTATAATTTTATATAATAAATATAATTTAAATATATTTCTTATGAAATTCAATTTATAATTTTATCATATATTATATCTAATGCAAATAAAATGTAATATTGATTTAAAACTAAGTCATATAGATGACCTTCTAATTACTATTTTTAAGTGTAATATAATAGATTTTTAACTTGTCTTGAGTTTTATATATTTTAATTTCTCTTATTGAAAGTGAATGTGTGGGATATCTCTTTTTATTATGATTTCGTTGATGTTACTCATGTTGTCTATCCATTTTAATGGATGGAAATGAATAGAGCAATAAAAAAAAAAGTATTTTAAAAAACAACAATAATGAACAACCATCTTCATATCCACATTCATATCCATCTCGATTTCTATATCTATCTCTATTTATCTATCTCTCTCCCATATCTCTTTCTCCTTACTTTTTCCATCATTCTTTTCTCTCTTTTCTGTATATTTCCCAGTACATTTACCTCTCTATCTAGATTTCTTCTTCATCTATGTGGGTTTGTATCACTTTTTTCTCCTTCTAGCTACAACTATTATTTATCAAGAAGATTATCCACATCTCATAACTCTCTTTCCAATATCATTGTAGGAATGAATCAACACTGACCTCCTCATGACCATTAGAACTCATCCTCTCATCTACTGCAATCACTTCTCATGGGTCACACTCTTCTTTCTGGCTTTAAGCTCTCTATCAATAAGGACATTGCACACCTACAATTATTATTTGAAACTCTTCACCAAGTCTCTAAAGTTAAATTATTCTTCCATAGCTTTTTCTTCTGAACTCTCAATTTCTTAGGGTTCCATAGGCACCTGCAACAATTTTGTTTATCCTTTGAGGCAACTTCACCACTTAGAATTCACCTATAACTCTACTGCTTTAGCTTTAGTTGCAGGTCCTAGCGGACCATTTCCACTCTGATACCACTTGATGCAAGATCCTTACCTCTGCTCACAACTCATAAAACTCACCAGCGCATGATTAAAATAATTTAATTCATACATTAGATACAGTCAATTGTTAACATTAAAATAAAAAACTGCCTATGGATATGTTTTTATAAATAGGCGATGGGGAGAAGCTGGGAGTTTGAGTGGGAGAAACGAGATTTTAAAATTTTTACAGCAGGTTCAGCCCACGTAGGGAGTGGATCTGAAGACGGGCAGGGCGATGCAGCTTAGGATTCGAGTGAGCAGCAGGGGAAGGAAGACCCCAAAGATTTTGACCCAGCTAAGAACATTCAGGTAGACTCGGGTGGTATGGGTGGGTAAGAAAATGAAAGATACCGGGTGCTTCATGAAGGAAGGAATGAAGAAAATCTTAATAAGGTGATCCCCCTTGGTCTTGAAGAGCATAATGATCCTGGTGGGACATTTTAAAGAAAAAGAGAAAGAAAAGAGTAACTCATCTGAGGATGTGGCCAGTGCCTTTGGAGGTCCCCACAAACCTTTATCATCTATGTTTAGCATAAAGCCTATTGGTAAATCTCTTTTCCTCCGGTTCACAACATCTCTTATCCGAAAAAGGGTGTTTGCCATATCCATTCTTGACCCAGTTATTGATCATAATATTTATCGAATGAAAAAAAACGCGGTAGGTAGATTCATGGGTCCAAGGCTAAATATTGAAATTGTAAGGGATTTTGCAAAAATAAATGGACATTGAAAGGACAAGTTTCCATCTCATCTCTCACCAAGGGATATTTCGCTTTTGAGTTCTCGAGTTCTAAGGACATAATGGCAGTTAGAAGTGGTGGTCCAAGGGTTATAGGTTAGGATTCTTGGCTTGCTTCTTGAATATTGGAATGAGGATGTATTTAGAGGAATGGATAACTCTTTTGGTGAGCTTTTGTCCATAGATCCTATGACAATCACCAAGAAAATGCTTGTTTTTGCTAGAATCTGTGTGGGGGTATCACAAAAGGCTAACCTCCCATCTTCTATTGAAATACATTCGAAACTAGCTCCCTAGGTCCAAACTATTGAGTATGAGGCGATCCTATTTGTATTGTTTAATTGGAGAAAGTTGGGACATTGGGCTAAGACAACATAGGATATAATACATGGAATCCAGAAAACCATTCCCGAGATTTGCAAATTCCAAACCCCTAGTAAAACAAGAAGATCATGTCATGGAATATTTTGGGGTTAAATAGCCTCCACAAGTAGGATGTTTTGCACAATTTTGTTAGGGACCATAAACTAGATATTTTACTAGTTCAAGAATCTAAGATGCCTAAAGAAAGAGATGAGAAAATAAAAATTGTACAATTTTAGTGGGGCACATGGTAATAGCTTTGAGGGAGCTTCCAAAGGAATTGTTACTTTTTTGAACCTAAACTTTATCATGTGGCGAGTAGATTTACCCATATAAGAGACAATTTTAGTTGGATACAGTCTAATATATATGCTCCCAATGGGAAAGGGGCTAGAAGAAATATTTTGGGAAGAGCTTGTTGTCTTTGGGATCGTCACAGGAGATTTTAATACTCCTCGACAAGAAAATGAGAAATTTGGGGGTTCCCAAGTTAACTTAGAGAGCATAATAAACCTTATGGACTTCATTAATAACCAGGCTCTTTTTTATCTTGAGTTAAAGGGAGCTTCATTTACCCGGTCAAATCGGAGTTTTGGTAAGCACCTGATCAAAGTTAGACTAGATAGATCTTTGATTTTTAATCAATGGTTCTTGCATTACTTTTTCTCCTTAAAAGCTCTTTCCAGGGTCTACCCTGACCATTTTCCTATAAGCTTCATGGTGGATCCCATTTTAGAGAGGAGAAGATTTTCTTTTAAGTTTGAAAAAATGTGGCTTTCCCATCCCCAAACCCATGAAGAGGTTAAGAAATGGTGGAATATTTTAGTGTTTGGGACTGCGACATTTAGAGTGATGAATATGATGAGGGAAGTTAAAAATAAAGTGAGAAGATGGAATAAAGAATCTTTTGGTAAAATTTTCTGTATTAATTCTAAGTTACAGCTAGAACTTAAAGTCATCCAAGACAAAATCCAGCAGGAAGGATACATTGATGAGAACAAACATAAAGAGAATGAGTTGCTAGTTGACTTGCATTTTGTAATTTCCAAGGAGGAAACTTTCTGGAAGTAGAGATCAAGGTCTATTTGACTTGCAGAAGGAGATAATAATACTAAGTATTTCCACATAACAGATATCAAGCATAGGGCTTCTAATAGAATTTTATATTGAACACAATGGCAGCCAATATGATGAGGATGAAGACATAAGAATACAAGCCATTATCTTCTTCAGTAATATCCTCTCAGCAAATATGAGAGTTAATCAAGAAAGGAAAATTTCTCTTAAGAGACCATCCTTAAGATTATCAGGGAAGAAGATAATCAGATTCTCATTGCTATTCCCTCTAGAGAAGAAGTTAAGAAAGTTGTCTTTTCTTTTGAAGTTAACAAGGCTCCAAGCCTGGATGGCTTTCCTATGTTCTTTTTTTAGCATTTTTGGGACATTGTGGTAGATGATGTTGTGAACCTTGTTAAATAATTCTGTAGGTCTTGATGTCTCCTTAAGGAAGTCAATCCCAACTTTCTGGTTCTTATTCCCAAACGCCAAGGGGTTGCAGACTTTGAAGCACTTAGGCCTATAAGTCTATACAAATCCTTCTATAAAATAATCTTGAAGGTCTTGACCTCTAGAATGCTGCTAATTTTGCTAGCCCTGATCTCTCCCCAACATAACAACTTTGTTCTTGGAAGGCAGATCCTGGACTCCATTATTACTATCCATAAAAATATTCATTCTCTGGTGGAATCTAAAATAGAGGGTTTTCTATTTAAGCTTGATATTTCTAAAGCTTATGATTGTGTTGACTATAATTTCATGTTAAAGACTATGAGGGTGTTTTCTTTTAGTGATAGAGCTCTTCAAGTGGTTGAACAACTCATTTCTACAGTTTCCCCTTCACACTTTTTTAGGTACTCTAGAGGTCTAAGGTAGGGTGATCCTATATCCCTCATTCTTTTTACCATTATGGTAGAATGTTTGGGCAGAAATTTGAAGAAAATGGTTAATAAGGGGTCTACAATGGGTTTAAGACCCTCTTCTAGCAGCTTGATCTGCTCACATCAACAATTTGTGAATGACACTATTTTTATGGGGAGATCTACTGTGAACGAAGCAAGGAACCTGACAAAAGATTTGGATGACTATGAGGCGAGTTCTAGTCAAATGGTCAATAGGAAAAAGAGCTCTCTCTTTTTCTTTAATACTCCAAAGCATAGGTAGATCAAAAATAGCTAGAATTCTTGGTTATAGCATTGAGTCTTTACCCTCTCTTTACCTTGGTTTTCCTCTGGGTATTAAGCCTGCTGACTCTTTTTAGAATGTACTAATTGACAAGTTCAGTAAGAACCTTGCAGGATGGAAGGGAGCTCTCCTAAGTCAAGCGAGTAAAATCCAACTGCTCAAAGCTACTCTTCAAAATATTCCTATTTATGCATTAAGTCTTCTTAAAATCCTAGGTAAATTTGCAGAAGCTATTGAAAATATCCAAAAACATTTCCTCTATTCTAGGGTGGAAGAAAGGAAAAGAATATTGCTCATTGGCTGGGAAGCTATCTGTACACCAAAAATTATAGGAGGGATTGATTTAAGAAGGATAATGATGGTGAACAAAGCTCTCCTTGTAAAATAGATTTGGATAACATTCTTTTCTAATGAAGAATAAAATAATATATTAAGAATTAAATATTTGGCGAATATTAGCTCTCTTAATACATTCCTGAATGATCTTCCCTATGGTTTTTCTCTCTTGAATGACATGTTAAAAGGGAGGAATTTGATAGAAATGGGAATAGGCTGGATTATAAGAAAATGAAATAAAGTTAATTTTTGGGAAGATAGATGGCTAATGAAAGAGCCATTAATTTCTTGTGATGTCTTTGCTAGATAGGTTGAACGGTGTAAGGACTTATTTGGGCCTTTGATCAAAGATTATAGAACTAATGATGAATGGGTGGATTTTTATCAGGTCAACTTAGATCTCATGCCTATCCAATCAACTTTGAGGGAAGTCAATATGAATCTTGATCATCGGGAAGACCTTTTACTTTGGATGAATAACTCTAATGAAAATTATTTTGTTTCATCTGCAGTCTCTTTGTTGTCCTTTTCTCCTACCACATTCCCCCTATTGGGAAAAATCTTGGTTTAGAAACATGGCTCCCAAGGTTAGCATTTTCTTCTGAATCCTTTTGCAAAACAAAGTGCTCATAGTTGACAACCTTTGTAAGAGGGGTTTCCAAATTCTGAATAGATGCTACATGTGCAAGGAAGATGTGGAATTTATAAATGATCTCTTCATTAAGTGCTCTTACACCGCTTCAATTTGGAGTAGAATCCTATCACTTTGGAAAATAGCCTGGGTTTTTCCTACATCTATTGAGGATCTATTCTCTTAATGGATTTCCCCTTCTCTAAATCTGTTTATTCACGAGGTCTAGTTCTTTTTTTTTCCTTTTTTGGCTTGCGGAGTCTGGAAGGAGAAAAATAAAAAAAATTTCAGACATAAGGAAACTCTAGAGAACATAGTTTTTGAGAAAATCTTTAGGATAATTATGGAGAGTATCAATAACTTTTCTAAGGACACAAAAAGGAAAAAGGTTGCAATCTGCACAGATTATGATTTTAAGAGGCTTATTGTATTAATTTCATTTAATGAGTATTTATTTAATTAATAGTAGAAGAGGCTAATGAATTAATTAATTAAATAAAAAATATTTATTTAATTAATATAAGGTATTAGGATAAAATAATTAAATAAATAATAAATTTTTATTTAATTAAAATACAATTTCAGGTTTCTACAAAAGAAGATCAAAAGTGACATCTATCTAACAAAAAGCTTTGGTTATACCAAAGTAAGTATATAAATTTTAGTGTTGAGAGATTTAAAATCACAATTTGTAGATTTATGATAGTTCTTATTGCATTGGTCGTTCCCTTAAGCTTTTATACACCCTGAACATGGTCATTTATGTAACCTTTATGTTCCACTATTCTTTAATAGAATCCTTCAAAAGAGAGTGGGAGAGCCACATCTTTTTAAATCTGAAAGGAAAATTCCTTTTCCCATTTCTAGAATCCACCACTAAACTAATGGGATAGTGATTAGAACCAGCCCTCAAAAGGGAATTCAAGGAGAAAAAGTATTTAACTAACCATTCATTAGATATGAGGGAGAGATCCAGATGAACCTGAGTCAATTCATTTTCAGCCCTCCTATTAGGCCACATGAAAGAAGCTCCCCTTAAATCAGCATCATGCATACCTTGGTTGTTTAGGAAATCCATCAAATCCAACTTACTATTCAAATGATTCTAAGATCTGCCAAAATTCTCCATTTCATGAAGAAGAGAATTGAAATCCCCTATAACGATCTAGTTCTCTTAAGAGGAGTTTTCTAGAAGCACCAAGCTTGTTCCAAATATTTTTCCTAGTATTTTTATTATTAGGAGCACAAGTGTTTGAAAAAATCCAAGAGAAATCATCTTTGATGTGAGTGAATTTGGAAGTCACATGATTAGAGTCCTCCAAAATTATATTACTTTGGATGTAGTTACAGTTCCAAAAGGTAACTATGCTACCCAAAGTGTGTTTTGAACTAACACCAAAAAATCCACAATGTTTAAAAGGTTTAATTTTTTCACTCTTTCCATTGGCATTTTAGTTTCCTAAAAAAATATAATATCAGGTTTGTGGTCCCTAACAAAATTACACAAAATACATTGTTTATGAGAGCTATTAAGCCCTCTCAAGTTCCATGACATAATCTTCATTTCTTACCAGGGCAGAAAATTTCCGCGATGGTTCTCTTGTTTCTATGAGTAATATTCTTAAGGCATTCTTGCTCCATATACCATTAATTTGATTTCCTTCCTACTACACTCTTATTAGCTCCGTCATCCACCTTTTCTATGTTGCTAGTGGAATCCCCAAATGTCATATTTGTTTTCTTTCCTTTTTTCTTCTCCATTGTAATAAAAGGCCTCTCTCCACCAATATCAGAATCCTCTAGACTCTTATTTTATTTACCAAAATCCATCCCCCTAACCTCAATATTTTTTTTGGATCAATTTCCTATTTGAGCTCACTTGTTCCATATTCTCATTTATGGCGGCAAGATAATTTAATTGTTCTTCCCTAGAATCTTTGCTTCGAAAAGCGGTATGGTTTACGCTCCCTTGAGAATTTTGAATAGGAGAAAAATGAAAAGTGGACTTAACCATCTTAGGAGTCTATGTCATATTAGTGAAAACCGTCAGGACAAATAGTACCTCATTGGACCCATTTCTTCCCCTTGTGTTGTTTCTTAGCTAAAAAAACCTATTATTGGGAGAAAAAGCCTCATTGTACATTTTGTTTCCTTCTTGAAATAGGACTTCAATATTAATGTCCAAAAGATCTTGATGAATAGGATCCTCAACTTTGTCACCTGCCATTTTCTGCCTACCAGTCAAAGTTCCTTCCTTTTCCAGATCCCGAAAAAGAGGGTAGCACTTTTCTCTATCAATGTCCTCTTCTTGACCATGCTCCTAGTTTTTACTCATAATATAGACGCACACCCCCTAAGTTTTTCACCTCTTGCTAGGTTCCTTTTCAGAACCACGATTTTTAGCTCGTAGATGACATTTCTTAGCCCAATACCCAAAATTTTTACAATTGGAACACACAAAGAGAAGATATTGAGACTCTATGGGTTGAACCCATTTCCCAAGTTTAGAATCCATGTCAATGGATAAGGGGACGTAAAAAAATTGGACCACATCAACACAAATTATTCTTTCATAGTATCAATAGATAAAATCTCCACAAAGGCACTTGCTATCCCACGAAAAACAACTTCATTCCAGTATTCTGATGGTAGACCTAGGAGTCTAAGACAAATTGGGACAACTTGAAAGATAGAGTTCGAAAGGTCCAGATTGGGGGACCATTTATTAAGAGCCAAGGATGACTTACCAATCACCCAAGGTCCACCCGCTAAGATTGTAGAGACATCTTCTTTGCACGAGAAAGCAAAAAAGCCCTTCGACATTGCAGAAATATTGACCTGGCCCTTTAGCTTCCACTTCTTTTTAGTAAAATCCCTAACATTCTCAATATTGGGTCTAGGACCCATAAAGTTTCCAACCAGAAATAGAGCCATAAGTGATATTTAGGTCAATGATAGGATCCAGAATAGAAATAGCAAACCTTCCCGCACTAGGATCTGAAGAGTTACAGACCGGAAATAGAGATAATTTCTCTCAAGGTTTGATCCCAAAAAGGGAAGACTACTTCTTAGGAGCTTCTTCTTTAAATCTCTAGGAATCTCATTATCTTTTAGAGGACCCTCGAGATTCTGGTGATCCTTCTCATTAAGACCAATTGACTTGGGATCTAGAGCAAGGTTAACCTAGAGTCCATTTGGACCCTCCGCTCCCTCCCCAAGAAGGAGATCAAATCTATAGGGCACTGAAGGTGCCCCACTTGGGTCCCAATGAAATTTTTTAAACATGCATCGAATTTGTGGATCCCCATCCTCACTATGAGCATCATTTTGTCCTTCATCCAAACTGCGAGTCTTCTGATCTGCACTGATCTTCAAGCTTGATTTTCTGCAACCTTCTCCCACTTGAGCACACCCTAGTCTCCCACTCCCACTCATTTTCAACATTTTATTTCTTATAATGCACGTTTATGTTGACTTGCATGATATATTTATTTAAAGACACTCACTTAGCCATTTAAAAATATGAAATATCATTAGAAGATTTATCAAAAGATGACTTTCATTGAGAGGAATGTAATTTCATTTTATCATAACATATATCATCATGGACCTTTAATCATTATTATATAGACATGCAATTGGTATGATTAAGAGTGTAATTGAGGATAACAAAACCATCACAAGTTGGTACATTCCCTATTAAACATTATTAATCTATAGTAAAGTTAATATATTAGAAAATCAAGGCAACTAAATTCTAAGCATCATTTTTTGCTACTTACTTCTTGTAGATGGATTATTTACACTAGTTCAATTTAGTAGACATAGATATGAACCTAAAGAAAAAAATTTGAGACATTTACTCATCAACTAAGGATCTAAATGAGGACAACACAAGCCTCACAATTTAGTAAATTGTGTAATGTTGTATTTCAAAATAATGTCAATGCATATTGAGGTGTAAATGTTAGAAGATAAAAGATAGAAATTCCAAGAATTTGTTTACTTTTCCTTTTTTCTAGTTGATTCTTGCAATGATATGATTAGGCCTATCCAAAAGACATTTAGTTTGTATATTTAAAGACATTTATAAAATCAAACCCTAAACCTCCAACAGTTTAAAACAATACATATCTCCTATAACATATTTGTATCATTGAATTTTAAATTTAACATCACAATTAATTTATTTAATTTTAATATCAATGTTTCATGAATCTCAACCTTTTATATTTTTTGAAAAAATAAATGATAATAAACTTTTTCCTTTATTAAAATAAATCACTAAATACAGTAATATTATTAAATATATATTTTTGTTTTATTTTTTTTCAATAAAAGTGAAAAACCACTAACTTTATTAATTATAAATTTTTACAAACCTAGTTCAAAGCATGGTAGGTAGGAAAGAACGAGGCAAAGAAAACCTCCCATCTTGATCAATAAAAATATAGTAGAGATTAAGTTTCCACAGTCCATAATTGTATAGTGAATGTGAGCTTTTTGAATCATATTCTATGATTCATCATCAAGATAGTGAGCTAAAAAAGAGAATAAATGTGAATCAACGAAAATGATTCTTACATTTACTATAACAAAAATATAATTTAATAAACTGTAACGGTTTTACTTTACCCAGAGCTACGGTGTGTGTATAAGGTAACTTTGTATTCAATTGAAATTATAGAAAATGATATTTGTTAGATATAAAACTTTCTAATAGCTAAAATATGAAATATTGATAAATATTTATGAAAGTAATAAAATGAATTTAAAGTATAAGATTAGTGTAAATTGTTTTAGGTATGTTAAATTGCATATACCCCTCTATGGCTCTGCAACGCTCTAGTTTTGGCTGGCAACACCCTCAAACGTTGAATTCCTCCATTAATGGGCAACACTCTGCTCTGCAACGCTCTGGTTTTGGCTACCGACACCCTCGTTTGTTGAATTCCTCCATTAATGGTTGGCACTCTCTGAGCAATTCTCAAAATATCCACAATCTAAACTCCTTCAAACATTTCTCTTCATCATCTCCTCACTCCAACCATGCTTTCTATAGAAAAACGTGCGAGAGCAAGGGTCCTCTTCAAAGGTGCCAGACATTCAGGGGAACCTTCCCTCCTCTCACAAATGAGAAAGGAAAAGATTGCTTGACAACTTCCCTCTTGGTTCCCTCATTTATTATTGGTCCCAACAATATCCCTGTTCGGAATGGAGATAATCATAAAGCAGCCAATTCAAATGTCTAAAGGATAGTTCTACAAATAATAGAATGAAGAAGTATAAGCTACACATTGAACAGAAATCGAAACCATCTTTTCCAGCTAGGAAGAAATTGGTCCATCAACAAAAGATCTGGGAGTGGAGTCTTACCACAGACAAAAGGATAAGCACAGTCTTCTTCAAACCTCCTTCCTCCAATTTTGAGGGCCAGATAAACAAGAAAATCCTAGGATGCAAACTCTTTGCCATGCCTTCAGAACTTTTTGAAGGAAATGCAAATGGGCTGAAGTAGAATGCTTTTTTCATTAAATGGTGTGGGATGGGTGGCTCTCACAAAGACATCATGGAACTGTGGAGATCCACTTTTTCGGGGTAAGTTATGTATTTACCCTCTTCAAAACTCTTTCTACCTTATTGAATGTATTTATTCAATCTTAAAATTTGAACTCTTGTATGGTTCTCCTATTTTCTTCAAAGCCATTAGTTTCTATAGAATGAATTGGTCCCCCAATTTTAACCCTTCTAAATATTATTTTCAAAAAATTTCGGTTTGGTAGAGTCTCCCTCTAGAATACTAGAGTGTGGATGCTCTAGTTAAAATTCGAGACTCTTTCCATTCTCTTCTAGAGATTGATGATGATTTTCTTAATGAAAAATCAGAAGATATTGTTAAAATTTATGTGGAAATTGATATAGATTTAGGAATCTATAAAGAATTTGAGATTGTCTCAGACTTTGGTAAATGGTGTCAACCTATTAGCAAACTGGTAAATAAAATACCTTTTTAGTGTCTTAAAATTGTATCCTTTGCAATTTTGACAGCATTCAGGTTTTCATCATAATGTTTACGCCTCTTGGCCCGATTGAAGACCTGATTATGCTCATGCACATCATAAATGTCATTTAGCTCAAATTGCACCTCAAATTGCACCTTATGCCTACCCCAAAATAGTGTAGACCATGGCAGCATGCCATGGTCCTCCCTAAATTGGGCCCCATTTGACCCCTTCATCCTATTTCAATTTTGAGCGAGATTTCCCTCTCTGTGTTGGCTCATGTTGGAAAATTAGCCAATTTTCCTGATGGACAAGTATATAAAGAGGATCTCCCCTCTCATTTGAACATGACATGAGTACACAAGCATCAATCAACACACATCAAATCAAGCATTCAAGCAATTGAGCAACAATCAGTCTTCTTTCAGCTTTGGAGCAATAGTAAAGTCAAATTTAAAGCACTAAAGGAGATATTATTCATCCTATCTTGTTGAAGACTACATAAACCCTAATTCCATGTGGAGGAAAGCAAAACTTCACAAGGAGGTATCATAGTTGAATTTTTAATCGTAATTCAGCATCTCCCTCAAAAGGAGATCCTATCCTTTTAGTCATTTCAATTATTATTTCAATTTCATGGTTAATTCTGAAACTAGGGTTTAACCTAAGGGAAACCCCTATTCCCAACACATTTCCCTTTTTTTCTATGTGCAGGAAATAGGTACAAACCTATACTCTTTAGATTAATATTTATTCATAGAGATGAATAATCCCCCTTTAGCATGCGAAAAATTTGGAGGATCGATGTGCTGCACCACGGTCCTGGCATTTTCTGAGCATTTTCGGGGAGTAGGTCCTACTTAGCTTACATTGCTTAACTCCAAGTGCCCATCTAAATCCAACATCATTAGCTTACTGTTTTGATGCTTTTACGTTCATTTTTTAGCACTTTACCTAATTTCAGCATTTCAACTTACAAAAGAGGAAACATCACCATCAACCCAAATTCACTTAGCATCTAGTCTTTATCTAATTTATTAATTGATCTAGTGAATTCTCTTTCCTAGTTTGGATGTAAAGTCTCTAAGTGAAAAATAATTCTAGTGGTTTTTCATTCCTTGAGTAAAAACCCTAGAACCAAATGTCTTTCCCCTTTACATTTTGGTGAACCTGACATGTCCTATGTTTATAGATTAATCATTTTTAGATTTGTCTATCTTCCTTAATTCTCAATTAAAATTTTTATCTACAAGCTTAGTTCCAATTTTCAAATTAAATTTTAAAATTAAGTGGTGAATTTTAAAAACCCTAATTTTTAAATTTAAAATTGTAGGTTGTTTAAATTTTGAATTAATTATTTTAGATTTGGTGTCAATTCAAATTCAAAATTACAATCTTGAATCTAATTTCAAATTTAAATTTTAAAATTAAGTGGTTAGTTAAAAGAACCCTAATTTTTAAATTTAAATTAATCTTGTGCATTTCCCAATTTTGTATTAATCATTTCAATTTTCAAAATTTCAACCTTAGATCTAATTTTAAATTAAGAGGTTCTTTTTACAGGACCCTAATTTTAAATTTATTGTGGACAAGTTCAAATTTAATTTTTAAAATCAAATGGTTAATTAGAAGAGCCCTAATTTTTTATTTTAAATTAACTATTCTCAAATTTCAATTTTTAAAATTAAGAGGTTCTTTTTACAAGGTCCCAATTTTAAATTTAATTCCCCTTTGGGCTCTAATTTCTAAATTTAAATTTATTGCAATTGTTATTTATCTTTTCAATCAATTTTCTTATTTAATTGAGTAATCATTTTCCTACAATTTTGTATTATCCAATTGTTTTGAAAGGTTTGAAATTTTAATTTTCAAGATTCAAATTTCCAATTTCCCTCCCTTAATGCATGAGTTTTACTACTATTAGTCCAACCTATAATATCCGCATGAGAAGAATTTATAGAATTAAGGATTCCCAAAGTTTAATTACCAAGGAGATCGAACCTAATTTGGAAACTTTGTTTCATGAGAATGTTGGTGGTACTTCCAATTCTACACATGATCCTGTTTATCCTCATTCTTTACATAATTCTCATGATGCAGATGAATTGCCAACTACAGTTTTCATTGACCAATTGGCAAAAATTGACAATCAATTTTAACATCTTTAGCAATAGATGAGTCAACAATACTGAGAAAGTGAGGCTCTTCCATTGATTCAAGGATTAAAAAAAATGTTTCAAAGAGATAAACTTGGTGTTGATGTCTTGCATGGTATTGCCCATATTGTTGACACTAATATCATGTCCATGCAGAGTTGTGTCGAAGTTCTTGGCTATACACAACCTCCTAGTCAAAGCAACCAATCCATTCCTTTGACCACTCCTATGGCTAGTGTTCCCACCTTTACATCTAGTATCATGGCCACTTCTACTCAAAATGTCATACCTACACATGTTCATCAAGGGGGCATATCCTCTAATCATAATTCTTCCATTCCTCCTACTATGAGTTCCATCTTTTACCCAATCCTCTCCCATTCCCACTTACAATAGTGTGCCACCTCCTTATTTTCAACCACCACCTTCAAATAACAACATTACTCCCTGTATTTTAACAATGTTACCCCTCCTCAATCTAACATTTCCAATTTTAACTCTTCCACCGAAGCTACCATTAATAGTCTATCCCAAACAATGTCTTCTTTACAACAACAAATAGCTTCCATGAACCAATCTAAGTATATTATTCCCACATTTGGTGTAGCGGTCCCATTATCTAATGACATTGTTCATGTTGTCCCTCCTAAACATTTGGAAGTTCCACAATTTGAGATTTATAATGGAAAAGGTGATCCCTTGACTCATGTCAAAAAATTTCAAACTTTGTGTAGTGACTTTTCTCATGCCCAAAGACTTTTGGCTAAATTATTTACTACAACACTTAGGGATAAAGATTTGCAATAGTATTGTTCTTTTGCCTCCGTATTTTAATACTTCAATTCAACAATTGGCTAATGCAAAATTCAACAATTTCACAATAATATTGGTCCTAAAATTACTTTTATTAATTTTATGCATTGTAAACAGGGTGTTAAAGAAAAAGTGACTAATTTTATTAGTAGATATAAACATTTGTATTTGTGTGGGGGGAAAAGTGAGACCAAGTGAGTAAATCCTAATCCCACTCTCGCATACACACTAATGGAATATTAAAGAGCCTAGGGAGATAACACACTTTGGCTACTATTATGATTAAGAGAGAGCCAAGGATTACCTCTTAGGGTTTCTATTCCCTTGTTGCAAATGGGAGATAGGAGAGATGCAAAGTGCAGATTTGAATAACTTAACCTAGAATGCAAGTGTACAGAAGTAACCCTAATCTAAGAATATCAAAATGAGAATAACTAATATTCTGTTGTAAATTATAGATTGAGAGACAAATTTAGAGGTATACTCTTGCCAAAAATATGAGCCAAAATGTTCGGGACTAGAGTGTTGCGCCCCTGTCCTGATTCTGCAAATTGGAAGTTGTATCTGACAGACTAGGATCTTAGAGTTATGAACTATGGATCTACTAAATTCTGCTAAAATTAGGGAGGAACAAGGTTCCACACCCCCATCATGGGAAGGATCAGGGTGCCATTCCTTTGTCCCAAGGGTTTCTATCCAAATCTAACCCCCGGAATAGTCTCTGTGTGCTCTATCAGTCCTGAAACTTGCGATGACGCTCAGATCCTAGATCTACACCTATAGCTAAAAATAGGGTTTTGGGTGGCTATATATGGATTTGCCTTAGTCAAATCCCTATTTCGATGGTTTCCACCAAAAAAAATAGCCGATTTGTAGAGTAAAATAGTGTGTGCAAGATTGTAGGATGAATGCAAACAATCTAGAGCAACCCTAAAGAGTAAACCCTAAATGCTTGTAATTGACAAAGTAAATGCTCCAAATCAATGATGCAAAGTGATCAAAAGCATAAATGTAAATCAAATTGATATAATGAAGCTTATTAAAACACATGAAAACAACATGAAACCATACCAAACCCCAAGGGAGAGGTACAAGCCAATCTTCAGTCGGTGATCTCCTGTCACTTTTTTACATCTACAAAAGCCCCCAATTAATGAAAGAATGCTTGATGAATTATTGATAGGTGTTTTTGAATGTTGTGGAAGACTCTAAAGATCTTCTCTTTCACTACATAGAAGGATCCTTGTGTTTGCTTTGCTAATAATTCCTCTAGATGCCTTCAAATGAAGAAAGCAAGCTCTTGTGTATGAAACCCTAGATCTTAATTTCATCTTTTGGCCAACCTAGGATTTGTATTTATTGCCAATATTTTGGGGTTAAGAATTATTATATCATAGAATTGTACTCCCAAAATTTTGGGAAAAATGTCGAGGACCAAGTGCAAAGTGCACCCGGTCCGACCAACTTTTCACCAAATTTTCAGGGCTGTTAGATATGATGATATTAGAGAGAATCCCAGAGTTACAACTGATTCTGAGATGTTTTGATATGTGAAATCGGGCCTTAAATATTGAAATAAGATATAATTAGGGTTTATAATTTAAAGAATAATTGAAGGAATAAAATGAAAAGGGGCACACTTAGGGTGAAGGGCCCAACTTAATAATGTGTGAAGTGGTGAAATATTAATTTAGATTTAATTAAATTGATTAATTAAATACTTAAAAGAGATTAGAAATGGAGAATGCAGAACACAACAAGGCAGGTGTTAAGCAAAGCGTGGAATTGTACCACCCTAGCAAGGGTGCACAATTTACGATGCAACATTTAGCCCCCACTTTAGTGGTCATATGAAACTACGCGCATATGCAAGCTAAAGTATAGAAAAGTAAAAATTATTTGAAAAAGGATATATCCATAAGTGGTTGGACAAAGCCCCCAGCGATATTTGCAGTACATAGTTTGTAACTGCACCCTACAGAATCACTTAATTCTTACTAAGGAGGGTGATGAAAATTGTGGGTAGCTATATCCATCAAAGCCAAACAGGTCCAGGAGGCCAAAAAAATTGAAGCTTTAGAAGCTATCGGCATTGGTAAATTCAGTTTCCTTCCTGACTGCTTAAGTGAGTTTACCAAAGATATCAACAATGCAGAGGAAATCATAAATGCCCAATGCAGTAGCTTTCAAACCCTGGAAAACAAAGTTGGGGCTACTCAAAAGAGGATGGAAGGGATTGAGAAGACTCTCAAAAAGATTGGGGAGAAGTGACAAGATTTTAAAGGCCACCTCTGACAGCATTAAGGTCCTTATCAGCAAACTTGAAAGTGTCCAAGGAGAAAAGGCCTTTGGGGACACCACTGAGGTGAAGGAAGACACCCTTAAATAGTGATGACTTTAAGAAACACCACCTCAGAAAAGATATAAATTTTTGGTGAATTTTTATTTTAGATAAAAATAATAATTTTTATTGACAAATCTTTCATTTTCTAAACGAAAATTTTTAATTTTATTGGTGAATTTTTTTACATCAAAACTTTTTGGTAGAAAATATTGGTGAATCTTATAAAATAATAGGAGTATGCATTAATTACTATTGCAAATAATTTCATTTAAAAAATTAAATTCTTATAGAAAAGTAGAGGCCTTAGGTGGAAAACATTAATGAGTTTAAAGGGTAGACACTACTTTATTTAGTTACTACCAATAATTTAAATTAATCTAATAGCCCTCTCTGTATTTTGTTAGATAAAATGTACTTAAAATTTGCAATACTCATGGGGCTCGAAATTTTTTTTATACCATTAATTTCTATTGAGACCAACAATTGAAAAGTAACTCAACGCCCATGAGCAATACAACTTCTAGGTATAATTTATCTCATGGAATGCAATGATGATCATTAGATTATATTTTGAATCAATGGTTACAACTAAACATTGCTGATGAAAACCTAAAGTAACTAATAATTATGATATATTATTGGCGAATTAATTTAATTTTTTACAATAAAGTATAAAATTTTGGCAAATTTGATCGAATCATGTATCAAATATTTTGACGAATCTTTGAGTTCAAAAATTTAATATAATAAATTCTTTGGTGAGTTAAATAAGGCTAAAATAAAATTTTGTAAAAATTTGGCGATTTAGGTCACCTTAAAACTAGGAATATTAGCCAAATTTTGATTTCCAAATTTTAAAAAATAGCCAATTGGCAAATATTAGCCACTAAAAAAATCACTGCTCTTGAAGATAAGGAGACAGATCCTGGAAAAAGAACTCGTGCAAGCACTAGAAAGAAGCAAAACCAAAGCAAGGATATTGAGGAGATCAAGCGAACTTCTAAGAACATGGACCAACTGGAGCTGGAAGTCGTCGAGTTGCTAAAGAACTTTACCTAGTCTTTTTCTTCTTTTTTTGTTGTCTTGTCTTTAGTTCCTGTGTATTATGTCTTTCTGCTACTATCTTTTTGTTATCCGGCCAGCTGTCTTTTCTATGTCTGTTGTCTCTCGATTTTTCGGTGTTTTATTATGGCTATCTTTTGATCTAATGTTATTAAATGGTTTCAAGGGCCCTTCAAAACCCATTTTCTCCTAATAAAAAACAATAAAGTGAAGAAACATGCTTGTCAAGAATGAAGTAATGTAGAATAAATATTATAATTTAATTTAATACCGTATACTTTAATGAAGATATGCTAACATATTATCCAATTTGAAGAAAGAAAAGACACAAGGAGAAAGAATAAACTACAAAGAGAAAGAAAGAGAAATAGAGAAGGAAACTATGCATAGTATCTACGAAGGTTCATAGCATTTATGTTTTCCTTGAGAGGCGTACCTTCCACATCTACTATCTTGCAAGCACCTAATCCATAGACCTCGACAACAATGTATGGTCCAAGCCAATTAGGGCTGAATTTTCCTTTTTCCTCAGGTAAGGCATTCACGCTGCGTTGATTCTCATAGAATACCAAATCAACTACTAAGAAAGAATGTTGAATGACTTTATCATTGTAGCTTCATTGTAAAGTTTTATGATATGCTTGAATATGCTCAAGAGTGTTTATATGCCATTCACTGAGCATCTCAAGTTGTTGGAGCCTTTGTTCTCTATAGGAATCATAATCCATTATACCATTAAGAGAAACCCTTAAAGATGGAATTTCTAACTCCAAAGGCATAATAGCATCATCACCATAAACAAGATTATAAGGAGTACAACCGTAGTAATATGTACAATCATCTGGTAAGGGCAAATAGCGTAGATCAACTGATTATGCCAATCCTTACCATGCTTGTTTGCAGTCTTATGAAGGATTTGTTTAATTATTCTATTTGAAGATTAGACTTGACCATTTGATTGAGGATAGTAGGGTGTAGAAAATTTATTCTCAATATGATATTTCTAGAGAAACTTCTTCACATCTTTATTTTTAAATGATGTTCCACTATCCGAACCCAAAGCGGAAGGTATTCCAAATTGGGAAATAATGTTATCTAAAATGAATTGACAGATTACTTCACTAGTAGTGGATCGAAGAGGAACTACTTCTACCCACTTCGTAAAGTAATCAGTAGCAGTTATGATGAAAGTATGTCCTAGAGATGAGGGAGGAGAAATTTTACCAATGAGATACAAACCCTATATAGAAAAGGGCCAAGATGCTACTTGAGATTGAAGTTCTTGGGCAGGAGCATGGATCAAATTGCTATGTTGTTGACACTAATGACATTTCTTAACAACCGCAAAGGAATCCTTTTCTATGGTTTGCTAATAAT
Organism: Cryptomeria japonica; assembly: GCF_030272615.1. Taxonomy (NCBI): domain Eukaryota; kingdom Viridiplantae; phylum Streptophyta; class Pinopsida; order Cupressales; family Cupressaceae; genus Cryptomeria; species Cryptomeria japonica. Next base: position 745,692,689 of record NC_081413.1, read on the forward strand.
ATGTTATTCATAGCAATCTCTGAACTAAGGATCTACCCTCAAAATGCCCCCCACAAGTACCTAAATGTGCTTCCTCAAGAGCAATAGGGTTTTTAGCATTGTTAAGACATCAAAGGAGGAGACCATTAAAACCCCTCCTATAAAGAATATTAGAAAGGATAATGTATCTAGCAGCCAACTTGCGAATCCTAGCCCTAGTATTCTTGTTTGTAGAATCAGGAAAGGTACCACCGCTTAAATATCTCATGATATGCAAGTACCACTCATCAAAATCTATAATGCAACAATATACCACATCACTAGGATTATCAGCAATAGCCGGGGTAGTGAGGTTGTGAATAGTGAATTTGAGATCTACCAAGGGGTCCTCTAAAGGCACGAGAGAGGCTACACATTGCATCAGCATGTCAATTATTTTTTTCAGGAATAGGTTACATGGTATAAGAATCAAAATTTTGGAACAAGGATATAGCTAAATCTCCATATTGTGATAATTTATCTTGCTTATCTTGATAAATTCCTATCACGTTCCTTATGGTCAATTGAGAATCTCCATAGATATGTAGATGTTTCACATTTAATCCTAAGGCTTCTTTAGTTCCAGCAATAAGAGACTCGTATTAAGAATGTTATTAGTACACGAGAAATTGGCACGATATGATAAAGGGATAGGTTTCTTTTTAGGAGAAATTAAGACAACCCCTGCCCCTGATCCTGTACGACAGCTAGAGCCATCGAAATATAACTCTTAAGGCTCATCAACTTCAATAGAGAGAATGTATTCATATAGAAAAGACTTTGGGTTAGGTAGGGAGAAGCGTGAAGGAGCCTCAACTAAGTGGTCAGTCAATGCTTGACCATTTATTGGCTTCTACAAGACAAACTTAAGGTCAAACTTGGTCAACATCATAGCCCACTTCGATAAGCATCCTGAAAGATCAGTTTTGGAGAAAAGATGTTTTAGTAGATCAAATTTAATTATAACATGGAATTCATCATTCAAAATATAATGCCTTAATTTTTGAGTTGCAAAGACCAAAGCTAGACACTGTCTTTCTATTGCAGAATATCAGACTTCGTAATCGAGTAGAGTGTGACTTATATAATAAATCAGACATTCTCTACCATCCTTATCATGTTGTACCAATAAGGCTACAAGAGCATGAAGGCAAGTAGTTGTTTATAAAAGAAAGGGTTTAGAAGGGTCAGTAGGTTGAAGAATAGGAGGATTGGCGAAATATGTTTTTAAGTCTTCAAATGCTTGATGGCAATCTTCATTCCATTGAAAGGTGATATTAATTTTAATCAATTGAGTAAAAGGAAAGGTGTGATCTGCAAGTTGAGAATCAAACCTATGAATATCTTAAATCTTTCCTTGTAAACATTTTAGCTGGGAAACATTTTTAGGAGGCGATATGTTAACAATGGCATCTATCTTATTCATATCAACCTCAATTCTATAATGCAAAACTATGAATCCTAATAGTTTTCCATTATCCACACAGAAAATACACTTTCGGGTATTCAAGCACATGTTGTACTTACAAATTCTCTTAAATACTTGACAAAGGATCTTAACATGATCTATATGAAGAATGGATTTAGCTAAGATGTCATCAATGTAATCTTCTAATATTGTATGCATGTAATTATGGAAGATAAGAGTCATAGAATGTTGATAGGTAGCGCCTATATTTTTTAATCGAAAAGGCATCATAACCTAACAATACGTGCCCCAAGGGGTGGTGAAAGTAGTTTTAAATTGACCTTGAGGATTAATGAATATTTGGTTATATCCTAAGAAACCATCCATGAAGGATAATAAAGCATGTCCTGCTACAAAATCCACTATCATATCGATATTTGGGAGAGGGAAGTCATCCTTCAAAGAGGCTTTATTAAAATCTTGAAAATCTATACACATCCTAATCTTGTTATCTGGTTTAGATACAACCACAATGTTTGAAATCCATGGGGAATAATCAATAGGATGGATGAGTCCAACATCCAATAAATTTTCAATTTTATCTTTAACAAGAAATGGTACCTTAGGATTCATCTTTCAAATCTTTTACTTCATGGGTTTAGCATTAGGAACTAAGACAATGTTATGAGTGACAATCTTAGGATCAATACCAGACATATCAAAGTATATGCAAGTAAACATTTCAGGGAATTCATGTAACAATTCAGAATATTGTTTTTGTTCTTCCTCATCGAGACATTTCCCTATCTTAATTACTTTGTCTTCAATACAAGGATCCATCTTGATATCAATAATGTCACTTATGAGGAGATTACTTTGTTAAAGAGCATCTTTCAACAGAGGAAATTCTTAAACTATCTCATTGTTATTTCTTTCTTTCCCAAAGTAAGATTTTGTATTGAAACAATAGGGAAGACCACAATTATGATGATAATGAGGAAGGTTGTCATGGAATCCTAGGAATTCAGCTAAGGAATCATCAGTAGGAAAAACATCCAAAGCAAGGACACTATAAGGGTCACAGTCAATATACTCTAGATATTTTATTAAAAGAGAAGTAGAAATGACATTAACACTAATAGATGGTCTTATAGAAGCTTTAGTATGCTCAAAAAGATCATAGCCAAGTCCAAATGTTGTGTCACAAAATTTATTTTCCAAGGGAACCTTTATCCCCTATTCTTGGGCACCATAACCATTACCATTATATCCGCACCTAGCTAGGATGTGAAAGCCAAGACCATAAGGTTAGCCATTTCTGAAAGAGGAGGATTTTCATAAAGTGAAGGATCAAAATCCTCTAGATCAGAAACCAAAAGAGATGTAGTTTGAGAGGCCACCACAAATTTATTACTCAACGACTTAGGTAAAGCGGATTTCTTTTTAGGTTCTTCTTCTTTCTTCTTTTCAACCTTGGGCTCTCTATGGGGGATTTTATATTCTCCTATAAAAGTATGATTAAAGTCAAGGGATCCCCAATCATCTTCTACAAGAATCATTTTAGAAGAGAAGGTATCTTCAGTGGTAGAATCAGGTTGAGAAGGCTCTTCATCAATAATCCTCGGTTCACTTGAGGAATCATTGGGAGTTGAACCAAAAATAGGAGATGAACTAGTAGGAGAAGAGGTTTTAAATGAACCATCTAGGATAGTTAGGAAAGAATGAGTTGAAGAGAATTTGGATGTTGTTGTCTGCAAAGAAGCCTGGAGATTAGTGTCACCTAGCAAGGTATATGTTTTAATGTTGTAAATGAATTTAACTTGCATCTGCAATGAAGAGGGGACAACTTGCATGCTATGAATCCAAGGTCTCCTTAGTAACAAATTATATGTCATATTTTTAGGCATGACATGAATAGGTGTGGGTAAAGTAACATGACCTACATTAACAGGTAAGGCAATGATACCTAATGAAGATCTAGGAACATTATTGAAGCCTCAGATAGTAAGAGAATCGATCTTAATGAGAGTTGTATCGACATTGATTTTATGCAACAAGTTAATGATACAAACATCAAGGCTAGAACCATTGTCCACTAGTGTTCGTCTTATTGCCCTATCATTTATGATAACCACAATAATGAAAGGATCATATTGATGATGGATCTCACTAGTGGGTAAATCATCATGGGTAAACATAATCTGAGCTTTAGGAGATGTGATAGAGTCAATCAAGGAAGCCATATTATTGGATGTCACTATGGATGGGACATTCAAAGTTTTCAAGGAATCTTGTAACATTCCATGATGGGTTGAAGAAATAGCTTTGAGTTTTTCAATGAGATCATATTCATTACCAAGAGTTTGTGAAATGTGAGGTACCTTCGGAAAAATAGGTTGAGGATCGAAAAGAGAAGTAGGGATAACCAGAGGAGAATTAGGTTGCCTATTGTTTCTTGTATTATAAGTGTGAGAAACTGCATGATGAATCTCCTTAGTTATTTGTTTAGCATAACTATAAGGACTCTTAGTGTGATTTATTCCTTGCACAGTAATGACAGGTTTATTAGGAGTACTAAAGGAATCACGACTATATCCACCTTGAATAGTGAAAAGAGGTTGATTGGCAAGTTGTGAAGTTGGGGAAGGATATACAACTTGGACTACAAAAAGATGCTTGCAATGTTCATTTACATTTATCATGTTGATTAACCTCTTAGATGTATTGTTTTTGTTTGAAGTTTTAGGAAAAGACATAATGTCATTAAGGGCATCAGCCAACAAGGAATGGTCATATCTATTGAAGGGTTTATCTTTTGATTCAAAAGGAGACATATCCTCATAAAGGGAATTGTTGTAAGAAACCATGTTGCTAGATCTAGTGGAGGAGTTAATAAAAATGTACCCATGAGAAGAATTATTCAACTTACCTTTCTCATCACCATGAAATGGCATAGTAACAAGGTTGATTAGTTTTTGGCAAAATGAATGTTTAGAAGGCTTAGGGTTCAAAAAATCATCTAGAGATTCATCTAATTCATCCTTACTAAACTCATAATCAACATAATTTCATAAATCATCAAAATTATGAACATCTTATAAATAAAAATATGACATTTTAAAATGGAAATTGAATGAAATCTAAACACACAATGCAAGTAAAAGGAAAGCTCTTTTTTTCTTTTTCTTGAATTTTTCACTTTTTTTTTGGAATTTTATGTTTATAAAGAAAAATGAAAATATACTAAATCAAAATCTAGCAATGAAATGCAATGAAAATAGGATTAGATTCACATTGGGTTCATGAAAGATGTGTAGGGGACAAAGTGAGACCAAGTAAGTAAACCCTAATCCCACTCTCGCATACACACTTGCAGAATATGAAAGAGCCTAGGGAGGTAACACATTTTGGCTACTTCTTGTGAGTAAGAGAGAGCCAAGGATTTCCTCTTAGGGTTTCTATTCCCTTGCTGAAAATGAGAGATAGGAGAGATGCAAAGTACAGATTTGAATAACTTAACCTAGAATGCATGTGTACACAAGTAACCCTAATATGAGAATATAGAACTAAGAACAACTAATATACTAAGGGAAAGTACAGATTGAGATAAAATTCATAGGTCTACATGTACAAAAAATATGAGCCAAAATGTCTGGGATCGGAGTGTTGCGCCCCTATCCTAATTCTGCACGCCCCTATCCTGGAGATGACTAGGGCACCATGCCCCTATCCTAGGGATTTCTGTCCAAATCTGACACTCAGAACAATCTCTATGTGCTCTGTCGGTCCTGAAACTTGTGGGGACGCAAGGATCCTGAATCTGCACCTATAGCTGAAAATAGGGTTTTGGGTGGCTATATAGGGCTTTTCCTTAGTCAAATGCCTATTTTGGCGATTTCTACCTCAACAAATAGATGATTTATATAGTAAAATAGTGTTTGCAAGAAGCTTGTGTGTGTGCGAGATCCTAGCATGAATGCAAACAATCTAGAGCAACCCTAAATGCTTGTAATTAACAAAGTAAATTCTCTAAATCAATGATGCAAAGTGATCTAAAGCATGAATGTAAATCAAATTTATATAATGAAGCTTATACAAAGACATGGAAACAACATGAAACCATACAAAACCCCAAGGAAGAGGTATAAGCCAATCTTTAGTTGGTGATCTCTTGTCCCTTTCCTATATCTACAAAAGCTCCCATTTGATGAAAGAATGCTTGATGAATGTTTGATAGGTTTTGTTGAATTTTGTTGAGGACTCTAAATATCTTCTCTTTCACTACATAGAAGGCTCCTTGTGTTCGCTTTGCTAATAATTCCTCTAGATCCCTTCAAATGAAGAAAGTGAGCTCTTATGTATGAAACCCTAGATCTTCAAATATTAACTAATCCTTTACCTTTTTATTCTACTAATGTGATTGAAACTAAAGAATGTGCCTATTCTCCTAATGATACTAGCCTTGAATCTAATAATGTGGTGAACCTAAATGATAAAAATGAACCACCTCAAGACTTGTTGTTTAATTTTTTATCCTAGTGAGAATAATAAAGCACCTGATGGACTAATATATATTGGTGCAAATATCAAGGGCATTCCCTCAGGAGAGATTTGTATTGATCCTTCTTGTATGGTTAATGTTTTTGATAAAGGTAAATGAGTTTTACATGGACTAGAAACCAAGAGTTTTAAGTAAACTGGCCATCAACCAACCAAACAAAAACCAAGAGAAAAACGGGGGAACACCCCAGACCGAGCTCAAAAGCAAAAAGAAACAACAGGCAAAAAAACAAAGCACAAACAAACACTCAATTAAGTGAGTGCAATAGCTCCTTGTTCTTTAGGATGATAACCTTATTGATTTCATCCAATTCCTTCATAATGAACCTGAAGGTACCCTTATTCCTGCTCCTTCTTATGGTTAATATTATCATTGAAGAATTTTTCTATACTTTACAACTGCATCAAGTGACATATGATAAATCTGATGTGATAGTTAAAGTCTTTAATGGTTTCTGTTGTCCTGTTATTGGTTCTCTTACACTGCATATTGAGGTTAGCACTAAGTTCTTAGATGTTGTCTTTCCTAGTTATTGGTTCTATTACACTTCCTATTAAGGTTAGCACTAAATTTTTAGATGTTGTCTTTGTTATCATTCCTACATCTAATCAATTTCATGTGAAGTTGGGACATCCTTGGCTCTCTTCCATGAAAGGAATCGCTTCTATTGTTAATAAGTGTTTGAAATTTCCTCATGATGCTAAAATCATAAGTGTTTATCATAGCATGTATCAATCTACAATGAGACGTGGAGATGTGTGTATTGTTTATTTTTGGTCTGAATAATTCTAACCTCTCCAACCTAGAAGTGATGCTTTTTTTAAATCTTATCAAAATTAAAAAAATGAGATAATTTTATCTTTGAGTAAACCTATAAATCCAACACAGTCTTCCCTCAACCACTCATCATATCCCTCATCTTGAGGATAAGATTATTCTTCCTCCTAAGAAAATAAATAATCTTCTTCCGAAAGAGGAATCAATCCCTTCTCATGAGACTATTATTTCTCCAAAGAATAGAAACACTCTTCCTCGAAAATCCAAATCTATTTTATCTCCCAAGGATAGACATATTATTCCTCCTAAGGATAGACCTATTCCTCCTTGTCATGATGGACCTAGTCCCCTTCCTACACCTTCTATACCTATTCTATATGGTGCAGTTTCACCTCCTACAACTTATAAATGGAAGCACCCGACACCTCCTATTGTTCAACCCAAAAGACCTCAAGCCATTCATCCTTCCTTAAAAGAAGAAAAATAACCTACACTAGATGAACCTTCACAACCTTTCATAAAAAATAAACGAAAGTGTTGTGTGAGAGAACTCCAATGGAAACGTCATGCTAGAGCTTGTGAAATTGCATCTCAAACCATTTCTTCTCCCAAGACACCAACTCTTGATATAATTCCAATTGATCAACCTTCTCCTAAACAAGAGGTTCAACATAAATCTCATAGACACAAAATTATTAAGACAAATGATTGTTCAATTTCTATTCCCATTAGAGCTCCTATTTTTATTAATCTTTATGAAGAAATAGGTGAGAATATTGGTAATATTTATCCTAATATTTTAGATGATGAATATAAATATGTTGATGTTGACAATGATTTATCTAAGATATTTTCGCAAGCATTCATCCTAGATCCTAGTAATAAATAAAGTGATCCATCATTAGAGAAGGGTCCTTGTTTGGAACTTGTGATAGCTCCATATATCACGCTTAATGTGGCTCCTCTTGCATATTGTCCTCCTTCCCAAAACAATGATGAGCAAGACCAGGAGGTAGATAAGGTTCTTGATGAGCTTCTTTATCATCATAGATTCTCTCTCCCTCTCCTCTCTTGCTTATTTATGACTGTCTTCTATTTGTCTCTCATTTATTCTATTTGTTGTCCCTAGTGTTGTCTACTTGAGGACGATGCAAAATATTGAGATCACTTTTGGTCTCCACTATGTTGACTCAAAAGATACATGTGCCCTTCTTTCGAGGTGGTTTCTTTGTTAGGGGGAATGAGGATAATTTTATGGATATATATATATATATATATATATATATATATATATATGCATTGGTTATCATTCGAACTTATATTGACCCTAGAGTTCAATGAAACCACATCATGTGTTATGTTTTGTGATTATTATCCTTTGACTTGTCCCTTCTTGGGGGCTAAATCATTGTGATAATGTGCTTATCTTCTTGGGGTGTATCCTACCTTAAAGAAATTGTTCCCAATAAGGCATGTGAAATTGTTTTAATGTGGGGGCATACACTTTACTCAATGTATTTCTCTCTTGATACTTAAGTTAATTAGCAAATTTTGTCTCTTGCTTTGTAACTTTTGTATTAGTTTTTCATGGCTCATAGTAAGAGAGCCTTACTAATTTGTAGTCATGATTATCTCTCTCTCTCTCTCTCTCTCTCTCTCTCTCTCTCTCTCTCGCATAATGTCCCTTTTATCATGTTATCGAAGTTGTAAGATCCTAAAGTCCACTGGGGGCTTGTTTTCTCTTGCCTCCTTGATGACTTGGTGAAAGTTTTCAATCTGAACCCTTTTGTAATTTATCAAGAGTATGATTGACATCATACTCCCACTAAAGTGGGGACTAAATTTATTGTCCTAAAATTTTACCATTTATAATTTCTACCACATTTGGGTCTTGACCTTAGTGCTTGCACCCCTCCACCCGATTCAAGACTCGATTATGCTCATGCACATCACAAATGCCATTTATCTCAAATTGCACCTCAAATTACACCTTATGCCTACCCCAAAATAGGGTAGGACCATGGCACCATGCCATGGTCTTCCCCAAATTAGGCCCTGTTTGACTCGTTGGTCCTATTTCAAATTCGAGCGGGATTTCCCTCTCTGTGTCATCTCATGTCAAAAAGTGAGCCATTTTTTCTCATGGGTGACTATATAAAGAGGATTTCCCCTCTCATTTTAACATGACATGAATACACAAGAATCAATTAATACACATGAGATCAAGCATTCAAGCAATTGAGTTGAAATCAGTCTTCTTTCAGCTTAGGAGCAATAGTAAAGTCAAGTTTCAAGCATTGAAGGAGACATTATTCATCCTATTTTTTTGAAGACTACATAAACCTTAATTCCATGTGGAGGAAGGCAAAACTTCACAAGGAGGTATCATAATTAAATTTTCAGTCATAATTCAACAATCCCTCAAAAGGATATCCTTTCATTTCAATCATTTCAATTATTATTTCAATTTCAATTTCAATTTCATGGTTTATCCCAAAACCGGGGTTTTACCTAAGGAAATTCCCTATTCCCAACACATTTCCCTTTATTTTTGTGTGTAGGAAATAGGTATGGAGTCGTACTCTTCAAATTAATCGTTATTCATAGAGACGAATCAATCCCCTTTGGCATGAAAAAATTTTGGAGGACCGATGTGATGTGCCACGATCTCGACATTTTTTGAGCATTTTCAGGGAGCAAGTTCGACTCAACTTACATTTCTTAATTCCATGTAACTATCTAAATCCATCATTTGTACCTTACTATTTTCATGCTTTTACCTTCATTTTTCAGCACTTTACCTAATTTTAGCATTTCAATTTACAAAAGAGGAAACATCATCAGCCCAAACTCTCTTAATATTCAATATTTTTTTGATTTATGACTGGATCTAGCGAATTCCCTTTCCTCTTTTGAATGTAAATTCCCTAAGTAAAAAATAAGTCTAGTGGTTTTCATTCCTTGGGTGAAAACCCTAGAACTAAATATTTTTCCACTTTACAACCTTCTCAATGCCTACCAAGAGAAAATTTAGGGGTTTATAATTGAGGAAGAACTAAGTTGGACAAAGAGCCTAGGATAGTTAATACTCTAATAAAAGACTCTGAACATCATGATCATGATGAGGAGAAGACAAAAGTTTCATCTCTCACTTGTCTGGAGGCTATTAGGCTAGAGGCTCTCCACAATTTGAAATTGGAACAAACACCAGTTACACCAACAAACATAGTTATTATGAAGGAAGAATATGACATTCATCTTTATTTGGAAAGAAAGATAGAAAAGAAGTCAAATCTGATGGTCCCCCACATAGAATTGGTTTTGGATCTCAACCTTCTAAATAGCCTTGAAATGGTTGGAGATAAGCCCTTTGACACAAAGAAACTTCTTCAAATGAGGTTGGAAATAGACAATACAAGCTAGGAGATTAAACAACAACTAAACCTCATTAATTCAAAAGGAAAGAAACTTGAGGTTTTTCTCAATGACAACTTGTTTAACAACTCAAACTGAGGTACTCCTTTCAAGATGGTAGGTGGAGCTAAAAAAGATTCAATTCTCATTTTGTAAAAGAAAAGGTCCAAGATGGTGGTTGATAGTTCTCTTGAAAAATCTACTAGGGTAGAAATTCAAATGGTCTTAGAGAAGGATGCAACTTGTAATTTTATAGGGATCTCTCAACCTACGATTGAGGAGAGTGAAGAAGGAAAAAGATATAAACAAAAATTAATCTGGAATGCCCTTCATATGGATAATTCAGATTCAGAGTAGGAGTTCCTTTTTTGAAATAAGATCCTTTCAGACCTAGAGGAAGACTGTATTAATGATACCTTTTTAGGTATCTAGTACAAACAAGCTACCACAAAGTGAAACTGGATAGTGGGAAATGAGCTACTAAGAAGAGAGGCAAGAACTCTCTTAAAACTTTAAGATCAAAAGTTGGGAGAGCCAAACATAAAGAAAGGATCACATCAATCTTAAATATTGGGAATGGGAAGATTCTTCCCACTCAATTATGAGGCTCCTTAGTTGGAATGTTAGGGGCCTAACAACTCCTAACCAACAACGGTTGGTCAAGCACATCAAAAGTTTGACAAAAGTTGAGGTTGTCTTATTACAAGAAACCAAGCTCTCAGTAGATGAAAGGTTTTCTTTTAGTAAAATGTTTGGTGTCTAGGATATAGAATTAGTCCAAGATGAAGGTGCCTCATGTGGTTTGGCTATTCTTTTGAAATTCAGTAGGGTTTCTTTTGTTTTATCTTCTAAAGGAGGATCTTGGATAATCAAAATTATTACTACAATTGGTTATAACTTGAAATTTTCGTTGGTTAATGTTTATGGACCTACTATTACTCTAAAAAATAAAGAGGTTTGGAGTGGATAAGATGGATTCATGAGTCTTAATGCCTTCCATCATACAATTCTTTGTGGGGACTTTAATGTAATTATTGAACTTCATGAGAAAAGAAGAAGAATCCAAAATAAATTGCAACCTCAGATTGATTTTACAAATTAGGTATTTAGAAATAATCTAGTAGATTTGCAACCAAAGAATGGGATATTTACTTGGAATAATAGATGTTTGGGCTTCAATCACATTGATGAAAAATTGGATAGATTTCTCTTTAGAGGTGATCTTACTACTTTTCTTGTGGACATGAAGTCCTCCATTATGCCAGATTCAGGATTTGATCATTTCTCTGTCTTTTTGAGTTTACCCAATACAAATAATCCCATCAATTATTCTTTCAAATTTGAAAACATGTAGATGAAGGATAATAATTTTCTTAACATTATTGAGGCCTAATGGAGGGAGAGCCATTTCATAGGGTCAAAATTCTTATGATTTGTCTCAAAGTTGAAATATATATAAAACAAAAATTATTGGTATCGAATAGAGAACATTTCTAGGAGATCTTTATAGTTAAGAGAGGTATAGACAAAAAAATTGAACTTCTAAATGAGGAAGTCATAAAAGATGGTATGGATCAAGTTAAATTTCTAAAACAAAAGGACCTCCTGGGAAAATATGAAGATATTTTGTCAAAAGAAGAGACATTCTGGAGACAAAAAGCAAGAGAGACCTAGATAGATAAAGGAGATAAAAAATAAAATTTTCTTTCATTATAGCACCAAGATTAGCAGGAGTATAAACATAATCACCAAATTGAAAAATGGAGAGGGGAATATTACTGAAGACCAAGAGGGCATTGCAAAAGATGTAGTTTCCTTTTTTCATAATATCCTAAATAATTTGGAAAGTTCTAACCTTCAAGCCTAGTCATCTCTACTAGAAAATATTCCTAATTTGATCTCTAATGATCAAAATAAAATGTTAAATGCTCCATTCACAGCTAATGAGATCAATAATGCACTAAAGGAATTACATCCGGATAAAGCACATGGTCTTGATGGTTTCCCAATAGGCTTTTTCTAGAAATGTTGGAATATAGTGGGGGATAAATTATTTGATGCTATTGAAGGGGCCAGAAACTCTAGGAGGAATCTAAAGGAAATTAACACTTTTATTGGTATCATCTGCAAAAAGGAGGTCACAAAGGGCTTGAAGGAATATAGACAAATTTCTCTTTGTAACACCATCTACAAAATTTTCATCAAAAATTTGTCAAATAGGTTAAAGAAAGTTCTTCCATATATCATTTCAGAGGAACAAATTAATTTTGTCCCTGGTAGATCAATTATGGATGTTGTAATTATTGCTTAGGAAGACATTCATTCAATTCAAAATAAAAAGCAACTGAGTATGATTGTAAAACTAGATATAAAGAAATCCTATGACAAAGTTGACTAGATATTTCTTTGCAAATGGATGGAGGCTTTCAATTTCTCTAGACAGTGGATAGATCTAATTTTTTTCTGCATCTCCAATCCAAGGTTTTTGGTTCATATTAATGGAACTCTTGAAGGTTTCTTTGATTCTTCTAGAGGGATTAGACAAGGTGATCCAATATCTCCATTTATTTTCATCATCACGGTTGAAGGTTTAGGTAGAAGGATCTACAAAGAACAATAATCTTGTCTTATATAAGGAATCAAAGTCACTAATTCATTGAATCTGATCACTCACCAACAATTTGCTGATGATATTATAGTCTTTGGAGTTGGTGAGGCCTGGGAAGCTTCTCACTTCAATCAAATATTTTATACTTATCCTCTAGCATCATGTCAAAAAATTTGATATTTTCCCCTTTTTGTTGAGCCATCTGAGCAAAGATTGATTTTGAATTCCCTCATATTTAAACTGATTCAACTACCTTGTTACTATCTTGGCCTTCCATTAGACAAGGGGAATCAATCAAATAAGTTATGGAATAAATTTGGAGAGAAGATGGATAAGAATATGGCATGATGGAAATGTCAATGGCTCTCATGTGCAAGAAGAACCACTCATCTAAAAGTTGTATTCTCGTCTCTTCCAAAATATCATATGTCTTGTCTTCCCCCCTCTATTGGTGCTAATTTGAAACTCATTCAAAAAATGATGAAATTCTTCTGGAGGGCCTAGTTCAAAGTAACAAAATGACATTAATTTCATGGGAAAAAAATTGTAAATCCAAAGAAGTAGGGAGTTTAGGTTTAAGAAACCAATTATGGTAAAACAAAGCTCTTCGAGAAAAATTGGTTTTCTATGTTTGTTAGGGTCACCAAAATAAAAAATAAAATATAAAAATAATATTAATCAAATATAAGAACCTTAAATTTAAAAAGTGTGGATTTCAGATACATGATATAAAATGGATTAGGCAAGTGTGAAATAAGAAGTTTAATCATTCTATAAATAATAATGATGATGGTAGATTGGTTATCCTTGTGATTGATCAATTTGATTCCCATTTGTAAGGGAAGGTGATATTGCTTCTCACACTCACTAGTTTTCTTCAAGTTAGGACTATTTAAAATATCTTGATTTACAACAAACTTAAAAAATTCACAGAGATACAAATCAATGATTTGTTTTGTTGTAATAATTAATAAATCTTAATATAAACAAATGTAAATTAAAATTTCTTTTTATAAATGAACATAAGTCAAATTGTGATGATTTTTATGAAAAATTCACATAAGACCAATTTGTACATGAGACATTTTAAATAATTACTATTAAAACTACATGAAATAAAATGAATTATTCAAAACTAAAATTATTTGAGAAGAAATATGTAATCTGATTAAGTATTATTTTGAATTTTAAACTAAAATATCAATGATCTAACTATTTTGTTTATATTAGTATTTATTGATGAGGCTCGTAAGAAGAGCAGTCGTATTGGATTGTGACATTATAAGAGATAGAATGCCATTCGAAGCTTGCTATTGTAACAGTTTTAATAACATATACAAGCCCTATGCAGGTATCATAGCATAATATTAATACTGATAAAGAAGAGTAGAGTAGTTTTATTGGATCTTTATAAGGCAATTCTAACAGCGATTGTAAGGTGAATACAAAGATACAAAGAGTCATTATAAGGTGAATGCAAACAGATTTGGGAGGTAAATGAAATATGATATAAATAATCATCTTTAGTACTAAAGTTGCAATAAGAAGAAAAAAAACTGCCAGGAAAGATGAGGAAACGTAGAGTAGACAAGACGGAGTTTTAAAAATTGTAATAAAGAAATGAATGCCCAAGACAAAGTGAAGGCGATGCATAATGAATAATGAATAATAATAAAACAAAGAGACAAACGAAGGCACAATGAATAATAAAACATGAGCTGAAAATTTAGTGGGAAACAAAGAGTTTTCAAAATTGCAGATTTAAAATAAAAGTAGAATAAATTCCATATTGATTAAACATAACAAAGCACATACGTCGTAATTTATCTCATTAATTTACAAGTGGCATATTATTTTTTTAATTTATCTCATGAATTTACCCTGTCTTGAATAAAATCCACTACTACAGACTTGACCCAAGTGATCCATAGTTGTAATTTTGCACCCTAAACTTTAAAAATTTAAACTCATTTTAAATCCACACATCATCCTCCCACTCATCATTGTGAGCATGTTTATATTGACTTGCATGCTATATTTAATTTAAAGACATTCACTCAACCATTTGAAAATATGAAATATCATTAGGAGATTTATCAAAAGACCATAAAATAAATTAAAATACAATTAATACAGAAGTAAAATTATTTAACAGATTATTTGAAAACAAGATGTAATGAGATATCATACGATCAAACTATTTTGTTTCACATAAATCTAATTAACTATTTATTTATCAGGCTCTTAAGAAAAGTGTTATAACAGATAGACGGCCATTTGGAGCTTGCTATTCTAACACCTTTTATAACATATACCATCATATAAGAAGAGTAGACTAGTTTTATTCTGCCATCACAGCTAAGAGTAATTCTAACAGGGATTGTAACAGATACAAGCTATTTCGGTTGCAGTCGCTACGCAACCTCCAACGAGAGCATGATCATAGTTCTGGCAGGTATCGTGACAACCACTCGTAAAGGCATCGCATACCCCTTTATAATAACCGCTCCAAAATCCGCAGAGCCCATTGTAGTCATATACCATGGGTTCTTGTAATTACCAACGAACTCCAAATTAGTAAATTTATTATATATATGTATTTCAGAAAATAAATATTGAATAAGAATGCATGCATCTTACCAGAAGCAAAAGCTGAAGAGGCCATGAGCAATAACAAGAGCACGTACACATATACGTATTTCTTCGCCATCTATTCTGAATCTGTGAGATAAAAGTTTAATGATGATGCTACTATTTATAGCTGAAGCTTGATATCTGCAATTTGGAATCTGTGGATTATGTAAACTCCAAACTATTATATGAATTATCAAAACTCGAAAATAATCAGTTTTTATTGCTACTAACATAACCCAATTTATTCATTTTGGAATCTGCGGATTATCTAAACAAACAAAGTAAAAGTTGGATTATCAAAACTCCGACATTATCAGTTTTAGTCGCTCGTTAGTAGCAATGTAAAAGCCAATTTATTTATTTTGGAATCTCCCGATTATCTAAACTCCAAAATAAGCAGTTTTAATCCCTCGTTAGTAGCAATGGAAAAGCTAATAATGAATTTCTGGGACGGTATCTGCAAAGCTTCTGATAATACTCAATGTGGAGTTTGCACTTGGACTCCAAACTATGCTCCGACATTATCAGTTTTAGTCGCTCGTTAGTAGCAATGTAAAAGCCAATTTATTTATTTTGGAATCTCCCGATTATCTAAACTCCAAAATAAGCAGTTTTAATCCCTCGTTAGTAGCAATGGAAAAGCTAATAATGAATTTCTGGGACGGTATCTGCAAAGCTTCTGATAATGCTCAATGTGGAGTTTGCACTTGGACTCCAAACTATGTACATATTATACTCAATTAGAATAATAGTTTATGCCCGAAACAATAATTTGAATAATAGTTTATGCCCGAAACAATAATTTGATCATTATATAAATAATTTAGAACAATTTAGAGTTGGAGCTTTTGGTATTTGATACAATAGTGATTTTCCAAAAGTTTTTTGATACTTTCTTTTTTGCAGGAAGGTTTTTGGCTCATAGGATTTGGCACAGGGCTTCAGAGTCTACATTTGAAAATTATCTGATGGGTTTTTTTGGCAAATTGTCATATGGGCTCTATGCAGAACTGATATTATATGTGTTGTGGCCGCATTTTGTATGTGGTTTTAGGCGGGGTGTATAAACTGATCCGTTAGATACTATAGGTTTACTTTATGAGCTGTGATTAATTTATTATAAGTAAAGTCTAATTTAATATAAGGGAAGTTGGAAATTATTATTCAAGGGATGAAATATAAGGGAGAAGACTGTTGATATAAGATGGAAGATAATTCTTTTACAAGTTCCATACATAAATAGTAATGTAAATTTATGTGAGAAAAAATAATTTAATCATTGTAAACATAGTTTAGAATAATAGTTTAATTAAATTAGATCTTATTTTTCAGTAATTTTGGTTAAATAATTTTGAGTTAATTTATTGTGGATCGATTTTTGTTTAGTGTAAGGTTTAATAATTTGTAAGAGATTGTGTCATAGATAATTTTGGAAAAATCGATATGGGTGTGTGAAAAGTGGACCTGTGTATCTGAAATACACAACACTTCAATTAAGTCATTAGATGCATCGTTAGTAAATCAATAATCAATAAATAATGAACCATTACAAAGCGACCCATTGCCTTCTAGTAGATGCGAGTTTAGATTGCTCTCAGATTGCTAAGCTATCCAATGACTAGACAACACCTAAACAAAGAATTTAATCTATATGAGCATGAATATGAGCTAAATTGATGTAAGATTTAAGCTAGATATGCAAGATTAATCTAACATGATTTAAGCAATATGAAATATTAAAGCTAAATGATTTAAGCAATATGAAATAACTAATATGCAATATCTCAATGCAAATTATCAATGAATCTAGAGCAAAAACAACATAATAACAATATATTCTCTAGGATTTTTAAATGAAAGATGAAAGCCTAAATTTATAGAAAATTCAGAAAGAAACCAATGGCTGAGATCAAATGATGATGAGCGGTCAAGATTTTCCAAGAGGAAGCACAATCTAGGTGAATTGATGTGATTGGATGTTTTTTTCAGTTTTAAAAAAAGTTGAACTAAAATTAAGATAAAAAAAAAAAAAAAAAAAACTGATTTATTCTCTTTTTCATTCAATTTCAAGATTTCATTATTTAAATTGCTTTCTTTGAGATTGTCTATCAATTTTTAATTTGTTTTTCAAGATTATCTCCAATTGATTTTTTTCTCAATTTTCAATTCTTTTTTTGTCAATTAATTCTTTTTTTGATTTATTTCATTTTTTGAAGATTTGTGCTCATAATTTCCAATTCTTCTTTCTTGATTTTTTTCCTTTTTTGAAGATTTATGGCAATCTTTATGTATTTTTTAAATTAATTTCTCTTTTTGATGATTTAATGGAAAAATGATTTATTTAATTAAATAAGCTAGGATACTTAATAAAATAAATAAGATAATTGTTTAAAATGATTTACTTGGAATGATTTAATTAATTAAATTAATATTTAATTAATATTGAGTAATTGATTTTCCATGTGACATTTGATGATTAAAGAATTAATTGTGTGTTCAAGATTTATTTAATTGCCTTTGGTTAGGACCTTGGTGACATTGTTGAGATTAGGGGATCATGGTTTAGATGGCCATTTTTAGGGTATTACATTTGCCCCTCTCTGAATTAATGTGCGAGTAGCGCGTTGGTTCAAAGAATAGTTGATGTCTAGGAGATACCAATTCTGAACTTGATTGATCAGGAACCAGATGAAGAGCTAGGTGTTTATCTTTATTTGAAGCGATGAAGCTAAATAGAGTTGATTAAAGCAATACCAATCCTGAACTTGATTGAACTAGGAACGATAGAGAGAAAAGATACCAAACTTGAACTTAATTGATCAAGAAGCGGATCTTACTGATCTAGAACTTGATTGAACTAGACAGAGTGAGCGAAGATAAAAATCGATCTTGAACTTGATTGATCATGATACGATGAGTGAAGATAAACTATCCAGCTTGATTCAATGCAATGAAACTGAACACTTGCTTAGATTGAGCATGATCAAATATATTTTTTAAACCTTGGATTGAGTTTAAATGAATAATCAACTTGATATAAAGCGATGAAAGTGATTAACATTAAGAGATTGATTCAGATGAAGACAAATATCAGCTTGATATAAAGCGATAAAATTGATATGCCCCTAGTGATTGATTTGATTTAGATGATCGAGAAATCTCAACTTGATATAAAGAGATGAAGGTGAGATGCCCCTAGCGATGAGCTTTTGTTTGATTTTCTTTAGTTGAAAAGAGTTTTTTTTTTGCTCGACTTTTGATGAAGATTTCAAAATTTTCTTGATATTGAAGATGTGAGGTCATAAGGTCATGAGTATGCCCCCTCAGGAGCGAAATCGAAACATAGCTAGGGTACATGATGAGTATAGGCAATTGCTTTAGTGATGATACTGAATTCAACAGAAATGATTCAGAGGATTTTTTGATAATTTGGCGTTGATTACTGAGAAATTGAGCGCAAAGTTGATTTATAGAATTAAATTGAGATTCAGCATTGATTAACATGAAATTGAGCGCAAATTGAAGAAGAGAATGAGTAGTTGATGAAAGCGCTAAGTGGTCAAAATTTTGTGAAATTGACTAGTAAAATGATATCGAATTTTGATTTTTATCCCAAAAATGGAATCAAAATGGGTGAATTAGCTAAGGGTACAATTTTCATGTCCATCGGAGCAAGTTGAAAGATTAGGGTTTTGGCTATATAAGGGGCAAAAGTGCCATTTTCAATTCATTTTACCTCTCCAAGTTTGAAAATTCAAAAAGCCTTTTGTGAAGAAAAATGGTGATCCCTACTCATGACCACGTTGGAAGTTGGCTTTCTTGTTTTGTCATGCGAGACAGGATCCTGTCTCGTACGACAAACTGTCAAAGTTTGTTTTGTCATTTGAGGCGATTAGTTTTGTCATTCTAACCCCACCCTTATGTCGTACGACAACATACATAAGAGACCATTTTGTTGTCCAGGGTCTAATATTTTTTCGTATGGGAGTCATTTGTCATACTAGGCCTAATCCTGACTCATACGAGTTTCTACTCTTCTGTATTTTGTTGCTTGGAAAACAGTGAGTATTTTTGAAGGTCCAAACTTGAAATTTTGACTTTGCAATTGATGTAGTTGGATTTGCATGATGTTTCACTTCTCTTGTAGGCTTATTTGGAATGTTTTCTAATGTGTCATTGTTGTTTGATTTTGTTTTGTAGGTTCTATTACCTCATGTGCTCTTTAGATGCATTTATCCACTTACCATGACATTAGTTTGGCAGCTATTAGAGGTTGAGCAGGCTCATATTGACTTGTGCGGTTTCACGTACCTTCTTAGATTACTAGATATCTATGTGAATCACGGTATGCTTATAATATTGGTTGAGTAATTTCATTCTCACCATAATACCTTTCACTTTCCAGTTGGAGATCTGACTATCACTCCCGAGGATGTATATAGGATCCTCTATATCCCTTTTGCTAGGGATAAGATGGATTATGATGAAGCACACCTTCCCGGATTACAGGCAGTGAGACATGTATTCAAGGATCCTGATATATTGACACGTTCCATCAGTTGGGATGTCATGATGAGCAGATACAATGAGGAGTTTCCTCTGGCTTGTGTCCTAGCAGGGTTCATCGGTTGTTTTCTGATGCCAGATAGAGGATATCAGGGATTCCATTGTGGATGGGGTAGGATGCTAGAGAGGCTGATTGACATGACTCAGAGGCTTGGCTGGGGTTCTTGCATATTAGCCCACATGTATCGCGAGATGCATGAGATAGTGTACAAGGAAGGCAAGAGCATGGCTGCAGATGTATTGATCTTATAGGTATAGGCTTGAAAGAACCTCCCAGTTTATCAGCCGATTGTAGATGATAGCAAAGAGCTTGGGCAACCGATTGTATATAGGTATGTAGGTTATGTTACATAGCCCCATCTAGGCAGGAGCAATTTTTGGAGATGACAGTTAGACGATTTGATAACTATTATATGGAGACCTTATAGGGGCTTAGAGGCATGGGATGATTGGTGGCTAGTCCGCAGGGACCTTTTCATTACACACCCACTCATTGGTAGATCGTAGACTATGGTGGAGTGATTTGTAGTATAACGGGTGATGAGGTAGTATGGAAGGCCTCAGGGGATCTCGAAGGAGTTCACAACATATGCACATTATGCTGATGAGGAGAGGAAGGGATAGTCATTGAGGTTATCCTATGCCTTGAGTATGCAGGATCTGACTGGTTTACAGTGTTTGAGATGGGATTACATGGATGATGTTGGGGATGCAGGGGTATTGCCCTAGTATAGGGATTGGTTCAAGCAACATCCATTCCCTAGATTCATGGATCCAGTTGAGCAAGCTCCTCGCATTGAGGAGATTGAGGATGATGCCCTCGCACCAGGACAGGGACATGGATAGGGACAGAGATAGGGATGGGGACAGAGAGTCGAGGCTTAAAGGTGGGTAGGTGGCGATCCTAGTGCTAGTAGTAGTAGGGTTCTAGTTGGGGTTGTCCAATAGAGGAGTGAAGGCGGATCTCTTGGGAGTGTAGGCATGAGATTGGGTAGAGCTGAGGAGGAGCGAGTAGCCCTGAGATAGGTCCGACAACAGTGAGAGGAGCAGGGTGGAGCTGGAGGTGGAGATGAGTGTGTGGAGCCTGCGAGAGAGTAGGGGGCTGACGTGGGACGGTCAATGAGAGCATGTCTAGCAGAGCTGTAGTCACAGTTGATAGTGGCTCAGACTCAACTGGCGGAGCAAGACTGACAGCTTCCAGAGGTGAGAGTTGAGAGAGACCGTCAGGTAGTAGAGTTGAGAGCAGAGCGCGATCATTAGGTCACAGTGATTAGGGTAGAGAGAGACACTCTTTGGCAGGAGGTTTTGCACCAGACCAGTCGGGTGGCTTATTACAGCGCAGCTTATAGCATAGATGTTCATGTAGCGCAGCAGGTTGTACCCTACTCACAATACATGGCACGACCTGAGGGATCTTGGGTACCTCATCAGGATCCCGGTCATTAGGCTCCTCCTCCACCTAGCAATGAGGGAGAGGCCAATAGCTAGATATTTTTTTTTGTAGCTAGATATTCCTTTTTGTAGCTCTGTTTAGCTAGAAAATGTGTGTGTGAAAAGTGGACCTGTATCTGTATCTGGAATACACAACACTTCAATTAAGTCATTAGATGCATAGTTAGTAAATCAATAATCAATGAATATTGAACCATTACAAAATGACCCATTGCCTTCTAGTAGATGCGAGTTTAGATTGCTCTAAGATTGCTAAACTATCCAATGACTAGACAATAGCTAAACGAAGGATTTAATCTATATGAGAATGAATATGAGCTAAACGAATGCAAAATTTAAGCTAGATATGAAAGATTAATCCTACATGATTTAAGCAATATGAAATATTTAGGCTAAATGATTTAAGAAATATGAAATAACTAATATGTAATATCTCAATGCAAATTCTCAATGAACCTAGAGAAAAAACAACACAATAACAATATATTCTCCAGGTTCTTTGAATGAGAGATGAGAGCCTGAATTTATAGAAAATTTAGAAAGAAACCAACGGCTAAGATCAAATAATGATGAGCGGTCAAGATTTTCCATGAGGAAGCACAATCCAAGTGAATTGATGTGATTGGATGCTTTTCTCAGTTTTAAAGGAAATTGAACTAAAATTAAGATAAAATCAGGAAAAAACTGATTTATTCTCTATTTCATTCAATTTTAATATTTAATTGTTTTATTTGCTTTCTTTGTGATTTTTTTATAATCAATTTTTAATTTGTTTTTCAATATTATCTCCAATTGATTTCTTTTCTCAAATTTTAATTATTTTTTGTCAATTAAGTCATTTTTTAATTTATTTCCTTTTTTTGAAGATTTGTTTTCATAATTTCCAATTCCTCTTTCTTGATTTGTTTCCTTTCTTGAAGATTTATGGAAATTTTTATTTATTTTTCAAATTAATTCCTCTTTTTGATGATTTAATGGCAAACTGATTTATTTAATTAAATATGCAAAAGATATTTAATTAAAATAAATAAGATAATTGTTTAAAATTATTTAATTAATTAAATAAATATTTAATTAACATTGGTTGATTAATTTTTCCATGTGACATTTGATGATTAAAGAATTAATTGTGTGCTCAAGATTTATTTAATTGCCTTTGGTTAGGACCTTGGTGATGTTGTTGAGATTAGGGGCTCATGGTTTAGATGACCGTTTTTAGGGTATTACATTTGCCCCTCTTTGAATTAATGTGTGAGCAGCGCGTTGGTTCAAAGAATAGTTGATGTCTAGGAGATACCAGTTCTAAACTTGATTGATCACGAACCCGATGAAGAGCGAGGTGTTTAGCTTGATTTGAAGCGATGAAGCTTAACATAGTTAATTAAAGCGATACCTATCCCGAACTTGATTGAACTAAGAATGATATAGAGCAAAGATACCGAACTTGAACTTGATTGATCAAGAAGATGATCTTACTGATCTAGAACTTGATTGAACAAGACATAGTGAGTGAAGATAAAATAAATCTTGAACTTGATTGATCAAGACATGATGAGCGAAGATAAACTGTCCAGCTTGATTCAATGCAATGAAACTGAACACTTGCATAGATTGAGTATGATAAAAGAAACTCTTTAAACCCTTGATTGAGTTTAAATGGATAATCAGCTTGATGAATAGTGATGAAACTTATTAACGTTAAGAGACTGATTTAGACAAAAACAATATCAGCTTGATATGGAGCAATAAAACTGATATGCCCTTAGAGATTGATTTGTTGAAGCTTAGTTGCTTGAAGATTTGAAAATTTTCTCGACATTTGAAGATGTGAGGTCATAAGGTCATGGGTATGCTGCCTCATTAATGAAATCGAAAGATAGCGAGGGTTGCACAGTCATTGTAGGCAATTGTTTTTTAATAGTGATGATAAGTTATTTGAGCACAAAGATTAATGTTGAAGATTAAAATCAGAGTTAATGTGAGAATTCAATTGAGATTTAGTGTTGATTAACGAGAAATTGAGCACAAATTAAAGAAGAGAATGAGCAGTTGATAGAAGCACTAAGTGGTCAACATCATGAAATTTCGATGAGAGAGTTGACGTCAGATTTTGATTCGATCTTGAAAATGGACTCAGGACAGCCAATTTACGAGTTCTTGATTTGATTTCATCATACTTCTATTGATTGATTATGAGATGTTGTTGTTAGAATATTTAATCTTTACTTAGCTTAGGTTTATTTTTTTATTTATTTAGTTTAGGATATTCCTTTGGAATTCCTAAATGTAATTTGTCCTCTAGTACATGTGTGAGGACAAGTCATTTCTTTTATTTTCCTTTATTAAGGAATATTAGATTTCCTCCATAAGAGGATGTGGACACATGGCACACACATTTTATGAATGGTGGCATTCATAGATTTGGGAGTTACTTTGTAACTCCTCTCCTCATCTCTACTTAAGAGATGTCCTCTCTCTCTCATTTCTTCTTAATGACAATATTGTAAAGAGCTTCTTGCTCTCTCTCTCTCTCTTTCATTTTTAGGCATTGCCTCATTCATAATATCACAAGGGGTTTTTCTTTGCTTTTCCCCTTTCAAAATTTCTTGTGCCTCCTTCTTCACATTTGGGTGATGCTCCAAGTTTATTGCTTTTCTCATGGTAACAATTACTTCATCATAAACTTTCTTGGATTAATTTTCCTTGCCTTGCTCTTTTATTTCCTTTCATGGTATCAGAGCAGGTTTCTAATCCTTGTTTTAAGTTAACATTGATGAAGGTTACCATTCTGTGGAGTTCACCTTGTTGGAGGCATTCTTGAGAGGAGAAGAAGTTCTTTTCTAATATTTTCTATTGTGCAGGTTTTGGTTTCAGATTTTTAACTTTTTTTTCAAACTTGTTAACAAGTTTGCCTGCAGGTTTAATCTCCTATTCTAGATAGTTTTTATTAAAAAAAGGGCTTTGGAAGGCTTGCTGCCAAAGTTCCTTCTTTCTAGTTTAAATTTAATTATTTTTAAAGTTTTGGAAGGCTTGCCGCCAAAACTTCAGTGCTAACTCCTTTTCCTGCATACTTTAGATTTCATATTCATTTGTTTTGGAAGGCTTGCCGCCAAAACAATTTCATCATAAAGTTGTTTTTTTGATTCATATTGTAGGTTCTCACATTTTGTTTACTTGCAAGCTTGTATGATTAAAAAAAAAGAAATTTAAGCTTCCTTGCAGGATTTTATTATCAAATTTTATCATTTTCTAACCTCATTCACAGAATACTAATTTTTTTAATATCTATTGCTCTATTTCAATCTTTGTTTGTGCTTATTTCAGCCTGGTTTACTTTACATAATAAATCTTACATTTTATTGAGAAAATGCATTGTTATGCATTAGATTATCAGCTACAATCCTAGCTTATTCATTTCAAGATAAGTTTGATAATCTAAAACTGTAGTTCATTCCTAAGATTCGGAAAAGATTGATTAGCTTTCCATTAGTTTTTTTCAAATATGTTAAAAGAAGAGAGTGATTTTGCAGTCTAATTCAGAGTGACTTTACCTTGTAACTTGGGGTTTATACAAAGCTGTCATGTAAATAAAAGACAACTATAAAAATCCACATCATTAAAAAGTTAACTAGCAGATGAATGCCAAAAGAAAATTAATAGATTATCAATTCATTGCCATAATGTTCTCTTAGAACTAAAATTCACTCTGCTGTTTTGCTGCATTGGTAGAACCATCTGAAATAGCTGAATGTTGGCTGTGTGTAAGCAAAAATATGATTCAGAATTATATTAAACTGCACAAAAGAAGAAACTAAAGGCTGATAAAGAAACACTGTCTGCATATGCTTCCTAAGTTTATTCAATTCATTTGGAACTTTGTAGCTCGTTCTATATTCCCTTAGTCTGTATTTAAAATCTGAGGAAGGTTTACTTTGGAAACAACAGATTAAAAAAATAAATCTTTTCATTTCTTCTTTTCCACGGTTTTCCTTCTGCCTCTGCCTGAGCCTTTTTCAAAAGCCTCTCTTTTTTTTGCAGCTTTGTCTTCTGGTCTGTATTTTAGGAGCATCTTGAACAACTTTGATGCAAGATTCTTGTCAAGGGTTTTGGTGAACTGGTAGCATTAGTTTATAGTTATACAGCTGATAAACCGTCCTAAATAATTTTATAAATATTTTTTTTTAAACTTATTTTATTTAAACCGTCCCAAGTGTCCTCCTGGTGCAAGCTTCAGAAAATTCAAGCTGTCCACGCAAGCAACCTCAACTCCAGGAAGATTCCTGAAACTTCTGTGGTCTGCAACTTCTGTGGTCTGCAACTTCTGTGAATTCCCTGCAAATCATTATTACCTGCTTGCTTCATAATTTTTTTGTCATTTAACGTCTCTGCAGTCATCTGGCAAGTTTAAAAGTTTTTTTAAAAAAAACTTATTTTATTTAAATCAAGTTTAGTTTAATATTAAATTTTATTAAACTTGTATTATTTCTTTTAAAAAAAAAAAGTTTAAATAGTCTATATATAAAGATTAATAACGTTAAAAAAAACTAGTTATCAAGTTTTTTTTACATTTTTTTTGCATAAAGTTTTTTTTAATAAAGCTTTTACTATACAATAGTTTTATTTTGTTATTTAAATCAAATTTTAAAAAATCAAAAAAATCAATTTCAATTTGTTGTTAAAATATAATTTTTTCTTTGGTAAATATTTTTTTTTTTTTTTTTGTTTAAAATTTTTTTTATTTAAGATTTGAATATAACATTTTTTTACATAAATTTTGTTATAATTCTTACTCAAATCTGGTTAGTTTTTTTAATCAAGGAGGTTAAAAAAAATTTTTATCCAAGAGGGCATTTTTTTTTTCAATATTAAGCATAATTTGTTCATTATTTTGTTATCATGTCTACATTAATTCCAGAAATTAAATTAAATAGTTCCAATTATCACTCTTGGAAAACACATATCTCATTTATTTTTCGTTTCAAACACCTTTTGGATGTTGCGACTGATAAAACATTTGAACCCGCTACATCTGCTCCTCAAGCCGACCTAGATAGATGGAAGGCTCAAAATGAGGAAGCACTTGGTTTAATTGGTATTTCAATGGTTCCTGATTTGTATGTTTTAATTGGAAATTGTACAAAAGCGCATGAAGCTTGGGAAATTTTAAAAACAACTTATGATAGCTCAAATGAATCCCGAAAAATTCAACTTCAAGATCAACTTCAAGATATAAGGTATACAGATTTTAAAACTATGGATGAATTCTTATTAAAGTTTGATTCTGTTAATAGTCAATTAACTGGTTTAGGAGTTACTCTTGCTGATTTATGTTTAATTCATCTTATTCTTAAAAAATGTCTTCCTCGTCAATTTCAACAATTTATTATGAATATTCATGCTCAACTTGCTATTCCTAGCTTAGATACTCAATTAACATATGATATTTTTCATAATTTATTGCGTCAAGAGGAAGCTAAATTAATTCAATTTGGTACTCTTAAAAGTAGTGAACATGCTTTTATGTCTAAAAATCAAAATCATAATAATACTTTTAGATCCAATAATAATAAACATAATCATAATCATAATAATAATCACAAATCTTCTAATTATCAATCTCATTCTAAATCCTATCATAATAATTCTCATAATAATAATCATAATAATAATCACAATAATCAAAGGAATAATTCTCAAACAAGACCCCATTGCACATATTGTGGGAAAGATGGACATATTACTAATAATTGTTTTAAGAAACAAAATGGTAAAAAGCCCATGAATCAAAATAATCAAAATAATCAACATAAACCTCATTATAAGAAGGGTAATAATAATAATGGTAATTCATCACGTCATGCATTTACATGTACTTATAATGTTTCTCAACCACTTGAGTGGATTATTGATTCTGGTGCATCTCAACATGTTACTTCTCATAAAGAATGTTTTGAATCTTTGCATCCCGATACTTCTAATATTCCTGTTCAATTAGCTAATAATCATAGTTGTAAAGTTGAAGCTATTGGTGATGTGAATGTTCCTAATGGGAAATTACATGATGTTCTTTATGTTCCTGAATTAAAATCAAATTTGATTTCAGTTCCTAAACTTTGTCAAGATTATAAGACTAACTTTTATAGGGGCATATGTTATATCATTGATCCAAACACTAATCAAGTTATTGCTACTGCTAAAATGGATAGTGATAACCTATTCAAGTTCTATGAATTTGCTCCTCCAAAGTATTCTTTGCTTACTACTGTTGATTTTACTATATGGCATGAAAGACTTGGCCATCTCAATTCTGATTATATTTCATTAATGCAAAAAGCAAATATGGTTGATGGATTGCCTACTATTGTTCCTTCTCAAATTGTTTGCAATGGTTGCATGAGTGGTAAGATGCATAGGGAACCCTTTCCTCATGGTCAATCTTGGAGGGCATACACTAAATTGCACCTCATTCATAGTGATCTCTTGGGTCCCATGGAGAATCCCTCCATCCAAGGTTCAAGGTATGCACTTACCTTTGTTGATGATTTTTCCAGGAGAACATGGATATATTTCCTTCATAGTAAGGATCAAGTGCTTGATGTTTTTACTGAATTTCATATGTTTGTAGAAAGGCAATCTGGTTCTAAAA
Source organism: Cryptomeria japonica (assembly GCF_030272615.1). NCBI lineage: Eukaryota > Viridiplantae > Streptophyta > Pinopsida > Cupressales > Cupressaceae > Cryptomeria > Cryptomeria japonica. The sequence goes on from NC_081413.1 coordinate 745,720,773, forward strand.
TTAAGATTCTTCGTACTGACAATGGAAAAGAATATGTCAATAATGCATTTAATGCTTATTTAAAATCTTTTGGAATTAAACATGAGCTTACCGTTCCTTATACACCACAACAAAATGGTGTGGCAGAACGGAAGCATAGGACAATTGTTGAAATGGCTAGATGTTTATTGCATGCTAAAAATATGGATTACAAGTTTTGGGCTGAAGCTATGGCTTGTGCAACATATTTAATTAATAGAACACCTACCAAAGCCTTAAAGGATAAAACTCCTGAAGAAGCTTGGTCTGGTAGAAAGCCTAATTTGCAGAATTTAAGAATTTTTGGTTCCATAGCTTATGTTCACAAACCTAAGGAGAAAAGAAAAAAACTAGATGCTAAATCTTCTCCTTTTATTTTTGTTGGTTATGATGAAAATACTAAAGGTTATAGAGTTTACAATCCTATTACTAACAAGGTAAAAGTTGCAAGAGATGTTTGTATTGCAGAAAAGGGCATTCATGATTGTTCTAAAGTGAAGGATGATGAACTTGGTCAAACCAAAGTTGTGCTTGTGGAGGACCAACCTCCTTCTCTTAACCCTACTCCTAAATGGTTTAAATCTTTAATTCAAGATAGTGATGAATACTTAGCTAGAATGGATAAACTTCAAGCTAGGAGAGTTAATTATTGTAATTATGCTTTAATGACTACTATTATGAATTCTAATGATCCTAAAACATTTGATCAAGCTAAAAATCAACCACATTGGCAAAAAGCAATGAAGGAAGAATATGATACTTTAACTTCTAACCAAACTTGGGATTTAGTTCCCTTGCCTCATGGTAAAAATCTTGTTTCTTGCAAGTGGCTTTATAAAACTAAATTGAATGCTAATAATCAAGTTACTAAATTTAAAGCTAGATTAGTTGCTAGAGGTTTTTCTCAAATTGAAAGCTTAGATTATAATGAAACTTTTACTCCTGTTGCTAAAATGCCTACAATTAAACTTGTGCTTGCTTTAGCTTCTAGAATGAATTGGCCTATTCACCAAATGGATGTTAAAAGTGCTTTTCTTAATGGTGATTTACATGAAGAAATTTATATGTCTCAACCTCCTGGTTTTACTAAAGAAGGTAATGCACACTTAGTTTGTAAATTAAAGAAATCAATTTATGGATTAAAGCAATCTCCTAGGGAGTGGTATTCAAAGATTAATGAATTCTTTCTTTCTCAAGGCTTTATTAGAAGTAAAAATGATCCTAACTTGTATATTAAACATAGTGAAGATGATATTATAATTATTATCTTGTATGTAGATGATTTGATTCTTACTTCAAGTTCCAATACTTTGATTTCTGATATTAAGTTTCAACTTAATCAAAAATTTCAGATGACTGATTTAGGTCTTTTACATTATTTCTTAGGACTGCAAATTTGGCAAACCTCTAAAGGAATTTTCTTATCTCAAAGTAAATATGCTCAAGATCTCATAGATAAGTTTAAAATGAATGATGCTCATCATGTTTCAATTCCTATTGAATTAGGCACTAAGTTAATGCTTGATATGCAAACTCCTCTTGTTGATGCTACTTTGTATAGACAATTAGTTGGAAGTTTAAATTATTTAACTCTTACTAGGCCAGATATTGCTTATAGTGTTGGTTTGGTTTCAAGATTCATGTCTAAACCTCAACAAACACACTTTAAAGTTGCTAAAAGAATTTTAAGATATATTAAAGGAACAATTAATGTAGGTTTGTTTTATGATGCAAATTCTGATTTTACTTTAAAAGGTTTTACTGATTCTGATCTAGGTGGAGATCCCAATGATGGGAAATCTACTTGTGGTTATTGTTTTTTTTGTTGGTTCAGGAGCAATTTCTTGGAATAGTAAAAAACAACAATCTACCTCTCTTGGATCCACTGAAGCTGAGTACAAAGGATGCACTAATGCTTCCAAAGAAGTCTTGTGGCTTAGAAGATTACTTGAAGATTTGGGTCTACCTCAACACAAACCAACTCCATTGTATTGTGACAACCAAAGTGCCATTGCCTTGGCTAAAAATCCAGTTTTCCATGCAAGGACAAAACACATTGCTCTCCAACACCACTTCATTAGAGAACAAATTGAAGACAAGCAAGTTTCACTCCTCTATTGCAAGGGGGAAGACCAAGTTGCAGATATTTTGACCAAGCCACTTTGTAAAGAAAAGTTCCAATTTCATTGTAAAAATCTTGGATTACAACCCATTGAAGGGTTTGATGTAAGCTCCCCAAGTAAAGCTTAAGGGGGGGTGTTAGAATATTTAATCTTTACTTAGCTTAGGTTTATTTTTTTATTTATTTAGTTTAGGATATTCCTTTGGAATTCCTACATGTAATTTGTCCTCTAGTACATGTGTGAGGACAAGTCATTTCTTTTATTTTCCTTTATTAAGGAATATTAGATTTCCTCCATAAGAGGATGTGGACACATGGCACACACATTTTATGAATGGTGGCATTCATAGATTTGGGAGTTACTTTGTAACTCCTCTCCTCATCTCTACTTAAGAGATGTCCTCTCTCTCTCATTTCTTCTTAATGACAATATTGTAAAGAGCTTCTTGCTCTCTCTCTCTCTCTTTCATTTTTAGGCATTGCCTCATTCATAATATCACAAGGGGTTTTTCTTTGCTTTTCCCCTTTCAAAAGTTCTTGTGCCTCCTTCTTCACATTTGGGTGATGCTCCAAGTTTATTGCTTTTCTCATGGTAACAATTACTTCATCATAAACTTTCTTGGATTAATTTTCCTTTCCTTGCTCTATATGATTTATTCTATATGCATGCATATCTTTTCAATATAAATGAATGAATGCAAATGGAATATGGATGTTTATTTTTGTTTCTTTCTATGCAAATAATTGATGATCCAAATAAATGAGGAGAATGAGTAACTAGTAATGCAAATGTTTATTTTTCTTCATGCAATAATATGAATGCAAATAAGTATAAAATGAAATGTATGGATCTATATAAGATACTCATGTATGCAGCTAACATCTCAATACACAAGCACTCAATCGAATAAATGATGAAGCTTCCAACTCTCATTTAGAAGATAAAGAGAGCATTGTTATTATACCGAAATCACTCTAAATTCACAAAATGCAAAATGAAATGCAAAATGAGATGTACAATGAAATACAACCTAAACCTAGTCACTGGATTTGAAATGCTTAAGTTTCATCACTAAGCATTTTACAACCACAATAGGAAGATTAGAGTTCCTTGCAATTCATGTGCAATATTAATTATCTTATCCACAATGAACCCTTTTTCGTTCATATCCTTGGACATATTTCGCAAGGACCTGGATTGCATGATAAAGAAATTCCCTCAAAATAGACAAAGAAATGACTCCAACCTCCCTATAGCATACAAATAAGTGGAGTCGAGGTATGTGTGACGATCTCACCTTGATGTGAAGGCTCTTATAATAGACACCCAGCTGATTAGATGTTTCCAGATCATTGGATTCATTCCTACAAGCATAAAATAAAGAAAAATATAATGCCCCCAATCCTTGCTCCTCTTATAGTCAAGATAGACTTCCTCGAGTTACTCATGGGGAATAATAATCGAAAACCAATATAAAATCTTGACAACACAAAGAAAATTTCATGCATATCTCAAAAACTTTAGTGATTGTTTTTCAGTAGTCTTGTTTTGCTTGTGTACTCAGTGATAAAACTATGCAGTATTAGGAGACAAGTGATTGACATAGAGTGAATGACTGGGTATCAGTGACAAAAGGATGACTTGGTTGATACTGCTTAGGACATGTAAATTGATTAGTCGATTACCCTAAGACTAGAACATTGATCATTTTCAAGCCATGAGGGCTCCAAAAGAACCAGGATGTCACAAAAGTGACTAAAAGATATGTACAAGCTAAAGAAAAGATGCACCATTTCAGTACAAGAGATAAGACTACCCTGGACAAAATCCAGCAGCCATACTGATCTATGTCATTGTTTTGAGTAGATGATCATTGATAGGAATGTCTGGTTTCAAAGAGTAAGTACCCCGTATAAGACCGATCTGTATGGTTTCGAGTGTACCTTTCCTTGTATAAGACATGTTGACATTTGATAGAGTTTGATAAATATATTAACAAGACATGAGATAAGTTTGATTGTAGACTTTGAGAGTTTGTTTGTGGTTGATTTGGTTTGAAGGATAGTCTATGCTTTCTTGTTTCGATTTTGTCAGTTTTTTTTATTTAGTGAGTTTTTTTATCTTTAAGATTTTGTTCAGGACATTTTATGATTTTTAGGATTTTGTTCAGGATATTTTATGATTTTTAGGAGTTTGTTCAAGATATTTATGATTTTTTAATGATTTTTTAATGTTTTCCCCTAGTGTCTAGCAAGGCAAAAGGGATTTTGAGTACATGAATGGATAAGTGAATGATGGTGGATGCTTTCAAGGACTATCTCACAACATTAATCCAAGCACAGGGTCTAGATATAGCAATGTAAACCAATGATTTTAGCGATGTAAAGCAAGGATATAGGGCAGCGAAGCAAGGATATAGCGTAATGAAGTCATATGGTCCAAAGAAGTGGCCATGTCAAGAGTTTTGTGGAAGACATGTTTTTTCATTTTGTCCATAGTGTTGATCAAGATTTGGATAGGGGACAAATAGGATAATCAATATCAAAGGTGGTAATGAAGGATGTAAGCGAGCAATGGATAGGAGCTAAAGGGTGTGGACCAAGTGCAATATATAGGACATACAAAACCTGTAAAGATCCTTAACCTTGTCAAGATCAAAGGAGGAAAAGGGATATGAATGTAGATAGAGCGAATGAGGGATAATGAAGGATGATAGATAATGGAGGAAGGATAATAGATTATGTATGACACTTGTTTATGAGGTTTTCCCTCAAGCAGATATCTAGGGATTTCCTCCATCGAGATCCTCTGCATATATTTGTTGGCCAAAATCCTACCCCAACCTCAATCCTGCTCAACACACCACCTCCAGTACAATTTAGCCACCAGAGCTTCCCCAAATAAAATAGACTGCCTTAAACCAAGCCACCCCGACTACTTCGAGCTACACACCAAGTCCCAATTGACAAGACTCCATTTGGAAGAGGAAAGTTTGTCTACCCATAAAAATTGCTTGGCCAGGGAGTCCAAACCCTTCAAGAACCACTTAGGAGCCACTTGTAGCATACATCGATAAATCGAAAGAGCCTGAACCACCAACTGAATCAATTGAACCCTCCCAGCAAAGGATAAGCACCTGTGAGTCCAGTGAGTAACCTTCATGCAAAATTTATCCAAGATACCCTGCCATGACTCCCTAGGAGGGTTACTAGGAGAAATAAGGATACCCAAATAAGTCAAGGGCAGAGAGCTAACTTGGAATCTCAAGATAAGAGAAATCCTCATTTGAATAGTTCCAGGAGTGTTGAAAAAGAGGATAGATGATTTATCCTAATTGATCATCTGGTTCATGGCCGCAAGATAAACATCCAAAACCTTACATAGATTAAGGGCTGTGTTAGCAACAAATTGCAAATGAGACTGCGGCTGCAAGTCATTACCCCAACTCTAGCCCTAAATAATACCCTGACCCACATTATACTTAATCAGCCTCCTGAGACCCTCAGCCAGAAGAAGAAATAAATAAGGGGAGAGGGGGTCACCCTAGCGAAGATCCCTAGAAGCACCAAATAGCTCAATATGATCTCTATTGATTAGCACAGAGAAAGAAGTAGACGTAACACAACTCCTAACCCATTGGATCCATTCATCAGCAAAGCCAAAAGCCCTGAGGATCTTCTGGAGGAAGCACCACCGAATTCTATCATAAGACTTAGCCATATCTAGCTTGATAAACATAGCTTTTTCCTTGGAGGTTACCATAGAATGAATGGTCTCCGTAGCAATCAGCACACCATCCAAAATTTGGCACCCTTCCACAAACCCACTCTGCTCCTCGGAAATAACATCCCCCAGACACTTCTTCAACCTATCCACTATCAGCTTAGAGATGATCTTATAAATCACATTGCAAAGAGAGATAGGGCAGAACCGGCCTACCCTCTTGACCCCATCACACTTGGGGATTAGAGAAATGAAAGTAGCATTCAAATCCTGAAGCATCTTCTTATTCCTCTGAGACTCCTGGACTACTTCCAGTACGTCCAGTTTGATAATATCCCAGAAATCTTGAAAGAATTCAACTGGGAACCCATCCGGTCTAGGAGCATTTCCTTTCCTCATGTGAAAAACAATCCTCTCAAGTTCTTCTAGTAAAATAGGACCCAAACGCTGCTCATTCATCTCCCTAGTGACAAGAGAAGGAATGCAAGAAATAACCTAATTCTCCTCCACCGATTCCCCCTGAGAGTCTTCATTGAAGAGGGACCGAAAATACTGTAACGACTCCCTAGAGATCTACTGCAAGGATAAACACTGTTCACCTCTATCATTGATCAGAACAAGGATGGAATTTCCATGTCTTCTTTCTTTCATTGAGTTGAAGAAGAAAGTAGTGTTCTTATACCCTGCTTGAAGCCAATCAATACGAGCTCTCTATTTCTAGTATATTTCTTCCCTAAGATCCCACTCCTCTACAACCTTGACAACCCTGCCTTCCTCCCTAAGCAAGACCTCAGACAAATCATGCTCTTTGATTTCACTAGTGATGCCATTCAACACAATTTGAGCAGCTTTCTTAGCATGAAAAATGTTCGCGAAACGCTAACGGTTCCACTGTTTAAGCTAAAACTTAACAAATTGCAGCTGCTTGGCAAAAGTGTGCATAGCAGTGCTAAAGGCCAGTCTCCCTTTACTCCACCACTCTGCTACAAGACCCTGCAAAGAAGAATCTCGAAGCCACATAAGTTGGAATTTGAATGAAGGAGAGCGAGTGACCCGATCCGAAGAAGAAACCAGCTGGATGGGCCAGTGGTCTAACCCCCTCCTTTCAAGAATCTCAGAACTTGTGGTCCAACCCCCACCAATCCAAAAACTAGAAACCAAAAAATGATCCAACCTCTCTGCAATCCAATACTCCCCCACCCTCCTATTATTCCAAGTGAACAAACCATTACCAGGCTTAATGTCAACAAGATGCAATGATAATATACTATCCCGAAAAAGAAAAGAAGAAGGTTCCAAATGCATAACACCCCCCTTCTTCTCACTCAACTCAAGGATGGCATTGAAATCTCTCGCCATAATCGAAGGATGAAAAGGGACCAGCCTTTGCATACAAGAAATATGAGACCATAAGTTCTTCTTACCCTGAAGATCAGTAGGGACATAGATGTTAGAAAACAAGATGAATTCCCCAGTCTCAAGACTAGAGAAAATCCCAGATAATGAAGATCTAGAGGCAACCCACCAGACAGGGTGAAACCTTAAAGGGTTCCAAAGATAGGCCACCCCTCCAAAGGAACCAAGTGCCCCAATACACTAACACTCACCTCATCCCTATAGCTTCAGCACCAGACCCATCATACTCTCCACTGAAAGTTTAGTTTCTTGCAAGAATAGGACATCAAGTGAGTGATTCTTAATCAATTCCCGAACAAATTTTTGTCTAGGGCCACTATTCAAGCCCCTCACATTCCATGAAAGCACAATCATTTTGGAGGATTGGAAAAGTGAAAATCTAGAGTCTTTCCTGACCCTGACTCAACCAAATTCTCTCCCATCAATTTGATCTTATCCAAATCCTTTTTTTTGCCAACCTTTGAGTTCTTCTTCGAAGAAATTTTCTTAATATCTTTTTGATGTAGACCCAGGTGAATAGAGGACTTATTACTTTTACCCCCAGCTGGATCCAATTTGACAGCTATCGAAGAACCCTCCCCCCAAACCAAATTCACCTCCAAACCATAAGTGAGTCCCAACTGGACCCCTACTGGCTGATCCATCTCCATTTGCTGGCTTCCAACCACTTGCAGAGCTTGGGAAGGGTCCTTAATCACTCTTTCTGGAGCCCCCCCTGAAGCACCTTGGTCCAGAGGAGTTAACCCCGGGTTCACCTCCTGCTGGCTAAGGTCATCCAAGGCCTCGAATCTGTTAAAGTCATCCTCCTCCTGTCTCTCTTGTAAGGGCCTCTTTTGTCCTCGATTCTTGTTCTTTGTCTTAACTAAGACAAAACCATCAGCACATGCACCCTCGATTGACATAGCAGCTTTTCCATTATTAGCCCCTTCTAGGTTGTGGGATGACATCTGAGGTTGGCACTCCACCAGTTTATATCTAGGGAACTTGTGTTGTAAATGCCCATACTTATGACACAGATGACACCAAAATGGTAAAGTCTCATAATCTAACTATTGAACCCATGAATAAGAGCTCACACACATATCTATAGCATCTAGTATAGGTTCACTAAGGTCAATTTCAACATAGATACGCACAAAGTTCATTACCTTTCTCCCAAGGGTTTGTGTTGAAGATCCCACTGGCTTACCAAGCACTGCAGCAAGCATTTGAAGCACATCCTCCCGACAATATTCCACTAGAAAGAATGGTAAATGAACCCATATTGGAGCCCTATTCGGGAGCTCCTCCGAAGGGTTAAACCCTGCATGCCAAGGTTTGATGAACAACCCCACCTGGTTGTAAAAATATGGGCCTCCTTCAAAAACCCTATTGCGATCCTCCATGCAGTTGAAAGTAACCATAAAGTAGTTTTTTTCCAGCAATATAATCTCCATTTCCCCTTCCGGAGCCCAAGTCCTCTTCACCCAGTTTTCCAAAAACTGCAAGGAACCCCTCATTCCCAAAAACTTGCAATATAGCAAGTGTTTTGAGAAGTACTCAACATCTTCAGCTATCATCTCTGGAGGAATAACTAGCCTTGACCTCTCACTACATCTCTCCAAACAACCATTAACCTTCATAATGTTAGAGCTACCAACACTACAAGACCCCAAATTTGAGGAAAAAAGATTATTGTTAAAAGTCTTCATGGTTTGGTTTGGGGATTTTGAGCCCACTGCAGCACAAAAATCCATGCCGAGAGGTACCTTCGAGGCCTCACTGCCAATACTCAATATTATATTTCAAAAAGGAAGGAACCCACACCCCAAAGGGGCCCGCAAGAATGCACAGCACCCAAGACCCCACCCCTCCCAAGTACCACTGTGATGGAGATCCAACCGAGGCCCCTAGCCCCACTGGAAACCTTTAGTCTGTAGAAAAAACTCCCAGTGACGCATCCTACACTCTCCCACAGACCACCACATGACTCCCCACTCCCTCGGCTATTAGGGTTTCAAGCAGATCTGAAGCGAATATGAACTAACAATTATATATAGATTTCAATACATAAGATATAGAAATAAAATAGGACATAGATAACATAGAGATTTAAAATGGTTCACCCAGAATGGGTTACATCCACCATACACAGTCGTCCAATCTTTCTTATTATCCAGCAAAAATAGTACATCAACCTTACAATGCCTTAAGCATCCCAACCACTTATAACATGTGTTTTTAGGGCTACAAACAAAGTCAGCCTTTTTAGGGTATCTCTCCCACCATATGAAGATTGATGTCCGACGAGGTAGAACCAGATGAGGTAGGACCTAGCCTTGTAGCTCCTACTTACTACTATCCAATCCCACCCTTGGTCTTTTACAGCTTGCCTCAGCAGGGTGGGCCCCCACTTTTATTACAATGTCAGTTTTCATTAACAAAAAATAGCAAAAAAAAATTTCTTGGTGGTTGCCGCCCTCGAACCCCCATAGCGGGCTTCGCCCATGGGCTTGGCCTGGCCCAGGAGCCCAGCGAGAGTACTTGTTGACTGTACAGTACTTTGTTGATCAGTTGCCACATATCAGCAATCTCCCACTTGGAGACTGATCAAGCTTCACACCAAACAATCTCCCACTTGGAGACTGATACTATATGACACCACTGTACTTGTAACATCTGCTAGATAAAACACTAGGACTCGACTAGTATAAATTCCACAATTATCAATCAAGAAGACCAAGAGAAACTGATGAAGAAATCAGCTTCTCCTATGGAACTACCTCTGTGAACATATCGACAGGATTCTCACTTGTGTGAATCTTCTCAAGCCGTAACTGACCCTCCTCCAAAATAGTCTAGATGAAGTGGTACCTGAGCTGAATGTGCTTTGTCCTTGAATGAAAAGTAGAGTTCTTTGCAAGATGAATGGCACTCTGGCTATTGGTATACAATGAGCAATCCTGTGTTTGACCCAATTCCTCCAGAAAATATTGTAACCAAATCATCTCCTTGTTGGCTTCTATAGCAGCAACATACTCAGCTTCAGTGGTTGAAAGTGCAACAACCTTTTGCAGCCTAGAAATCCAACTGACTGGAGTTCCTCCTATAGTAAAAATATACCTTGTAGTACTCCTCCATGAATCAATATCACCTGCTAGATTAGAGTCAACAAATCCACTCAGAGCAGCATTATATCCTTTGAAACATAATGCCTTTGTAGTAGTTCCTTTCAGATACCGAAGAATCCATTTCACAGCATTCAAATGTTCCATACCCAGATTACTCATAAACCTACTCACAACTCCCACTGCATGTGCAATATCTGGCCTTGTACAAACCATTGTATACATCAGACTACCAACAACTAATGAATATGGGATATTAGACATTTTATTTACCTCTTCTTGTGCCTTTGGGCACATCTCCTTAGTCAATTTGAAATGACTAGCCAAAGGTGTACTAACTACTTTTGCATCCTGCATGTTAAATCTTTTCAACACCTTCTTTATATACTCGCTTTGGGACAAATTCAAGGTTCTATTTTTCCTGGCCCGTGTAATCCTCATACCCAGAATTTGCTTAGCTGCACCGAAATTCTTCATAGCAAATGACCTGGCTAATTTATGTTTAAGATCATTTATGTGTTGCATGTTAGAACCAACAACAAGCATGTCATCAACATAAAGCACCAGGATAATATAACTGCCATTATCCAATCTCTTAAAATATACAGAATGATCAGAATGACATATATGATAACCATGTTCAGTCATGAAACTGTCAAATTTTAAATACCATTGTCTGGGTGCTTGCTTTAGGCCATACAAACTTTTCTTCAACCTACACACCAAGTTCTTCTTACCTTTGACCTCATATACCTATGGTTGCAACATGTAAATTTCCTCCTCCAAATCTCCATGGAGAAAAGTTGTTTTGACATCTAATTGTTCAAGATGTAAATCATCTATAGCCACAAGACTAAGTACAGTTCTAATTGAAGTCATTTTTACAACTGAAGAAAATATTTCATCATAATCTATTCCCTGTTTCTATGCAAAACCTTTTACCACAAGTCTGGCCTTATATCTCTTATGACCTCCTTCCTCCTCCTTCAGCCGATAAACCCATTTGTTAGGCAAGGCTCTTTTTTTTGTAGGTAAAGGGACTAAGTCCCAAGTCTTCTTTTTCATCAAGGAGTCCATCTCCTCTTTCATGGCTAGCTCCCATTGTTGTTTGGCATCCACCTGTATTGCTTCTCCATATTCTTCTGGTTCACCAGAATCAGTTAATAAAATAGAATACAAAGAAGGAGAAAATCTTTCAGGGGGTCTACTTGACCTCGTAGAACATCTAACACCTGTAGGAGTTTGTGGGACAATCTGTTGTTGCTGAGCATCAGGTACCTGCAGCATTTCATTTTCAAGAATCTCATCCAACACCACATATTCTTGTTTGTCCTAGTCATGCTTCTTTTCTTGCATATGTTCTTTATACATAACCTTCTCATTGAATATAACATCTCTACTTCTAATTATTTTCCTATTTTCAAAATTCCATAACCAATAGCCACATTCATCTATCCCATATCCAATGAAGGTACATTTTGGAGATCTAGCATCAAGCTTGGTTCTGTTTTCTTTATCAACATGGAGAAAAGCTTCACAACCAAAGGTTTTCAGAAAAGAATAATTTACCTTTTTACCATTCCATACCTCCTCTGGAATACCACCATCCAAAGGGGTTGAAGGTCCTCTATTTATCAAATAGACAACAGTATGTACATCATCTGCCCAAAAATGTAAGCGCAATCCAACATGTAATCTCATGCTGCTCGCATGTTCCATGGTAATCCTATTCATTCTCTCTGACACACCATTTTCCTGTGGAGTTCCTGGAACTATCTTTTGCTTTTGAATCCCATTTAAGGAGCAGTAATCTTCAAATGATTTGCTACAATACTCACCTCCATTATCTGATCTGAGACACTTCAACTTTTTCCCTGTCTCATTCTCAACCAAAACTTTGGATTTCATAGAAGTTTCAAAAACATCTGATTTTTGTTTTAGGAAATATACCCATGTTTTTCTGGTTGAGTCATCAATAAAAATAACATAATAACAAGAGCCACCAAGAGATGATACCTGAGCCTATCCCCATACATCTGAATGCACAAGCTCTAACTTCTCACTCTTCTTCTCTTTCCCAACCTTGAGAATCCTGACTCTTTTCTGTTTACCATAAACACGGTTTTCACAAAACTCTAAATCAATATTCTTTAGTCCTAGCAATAGATTTTTGGAGTGAAGGATTTTCATCCCTTTCTCACTCATGTGCCCAAGCCTATGGTGCCACATTATCGAATCTATTCTTGCAACATCTATTGTTGTTGTCCCTGTAGTAACTTTATCTGTAGCAGCTAGTGTAGAGTAAGTGTTACCAGTACACAGATATAATGTGCCTACCTTCGCACCTTTAGTTACTACTAATGATCCTTTAATGATCTTCCACATACTGTCTAAGAAGGTAACTATGCAACCTTCACTACCTAGTTGCCCTGCAAAAATTAAATTTCTTCTTAAATTAGGAACATGTCTTACCTCCTCTAGAAACCAGTCATTTCCATTCTGCAACTTGATCTTTATCTTTCCTTTTCCAACAATTTGATAGGGCTCATCATCACCCAAATATACCTGTCCAAAATCACCTTGAACATAATATAGAAAATATTTTCTATGGGGTGTAGCATGAAATGAAGCCCCAAAATCTATTACCCAGGAATCATTAACATTATCCAAACATAAGATTAGAGCATGTTGTAAAGTATTACTTGCAATATTAGCTTCCTTACTATCATTTTCATTTTTGTCTCCTTCTTTGTTTTTCCAAGACCAACAGTCTTTCTTTAGATGACTAGGCTTTCTGCAGTACCAGCAATCTTTCTTTCCTCTAGATTGAGAGCGTCCTTTCTTTGACTTCCCTCGTGACTTCTCATTCCTGGGGCCTTTTCCTCTTTCCTTTGATCTTCCTCTATTCTCCATATTCAAAACACTACTCGATGATGTTGGAGTCTCACCTGTACTTTTCCTTCGCATTTCCTCGCTTAGGATAACACCAACAATATCATCAAGTACCAAATTATTTTTACCAGAGACAGAGTTACTTACAACCATAACCAAGCTATTCCAGTTTTCTGGCAAAGAACATAAAATCAAGAGAGCTCTAACCTCTTCTACAAAGGTAATTTTTACCGAAGACAATTGACTAGTAATTGTATTAAATTCATTTAAGTGCTCCGCTACAGATCCTCCCTCACTCATTTTCAAATTAAACAAATGCTTCATAAGAAATACCTTATTCGAAGCCGAGGGTTTCTCATACAACTTAGCCATTGTCGCCATCAATTCTACAGTCGTTTTTGCTTCTGTTATATTGAATGCTACAGATGGTGCAAGGCACAATCAAATAGATCCTAGTGCCTTTCTATCGAAAATGTCCCACACTTCATCTGACATCGTGGTCGCTTTCTTTGCCTTTCCTTTCAATGGCCGCCATAAATCCTTTTGATACATGTAATCCTCCATCTGCATTTTCCATAACTGATAGTTCTGGCTGTTAAAATTTTTGACCTTGAATTTGGAATCCTCCATTGCTCCCACTCAAATCTGAGAGTCCTGCCAATTTACAAAAAACCTCGCTCTGATACCAATTGTTAGGGTTTCAAGCAGATCCGAAGCAAATATGAACTAACAATTATATACAAATTTAAATACAAAAGATGAAGAAATAAAATAGGACATAGATAACACAGAGATTTAACGTGGTTCACCCAGAATGGGTTACGTCCACCATACATAGTCGTCCAATCTTTCTTATTATCCAGCAAAAATAGTACATCAACCTTACAATGCCTTAAGCATCCCAGCCGCTTATAACATGTGTTTTTAGGGCAACAAACAAAGTAGGCCTTTTTAGGGTTTTATTACAATGTCAGTTTTCATCAACAAAAAATGACAAAAAAAATTTCTTGAGGGCTGCCACCCTTGAACCCCCACAGCGGGCTTCGCCCGCTTTCTCGGGGCTCGCCCCAGCCCCGGACCCCGACAAGAATATGTGCTGATTGTACACTACTTTTCTGATTAGTCACCACATATCAACAGGCCACTCCCCGCCCTGTGCAGTCCTCCACTGCCCACCCCCGACACCTTGCATGCACAACTGCTCACAAGCTAGGGCATCGGTGCCCTAGCTCGACCCTCTGCAACCTCCCGCACACTCAACGCCATTATAAATCTAATTTTTCTGCAGTGCCAACTTATTATTACTAATATAATAATATTAAATAATATCTCATATTGATTATTTATAATTAAATGTATTTCATATATTAATTGTTATTTATATCAAATCAAATTCAAAATTTTATATATAACATAAACAAATATTAAAAATAATTTAGAATAATGCAAATGTTTTAAAAAATATAATTAAATAGGTTTAATATACTAATTGTTATTTATATCTAAGTAAAAAATAAAGATTATATTATATGTAAAAAATATATCTAAAAAATAAAGAATCATTTTTCACATGAGATTTGGGTAATTTTGTGAGTTCAAATTGTAAGATGTTCACACAAGTTATTATAGTGTATATAAGAATTCTTTTTGACATGGATTTTGGACATAATTCTCATATATATTCATATAATCTCTTCAAGAAACTAACATTTGATAAATTCATATTCTACCACATAAAATTAAGATAATATATTTATCATATATATCTCATGTAAGAGAATAAAAAGTACTAATGAGATTTTATATTTAGTAGACACTTATAGAGATATTCTTTAGCAATTATTTTGATAATATCAACACTTTTAAACTTATAACTTATAATTGGTTAATCTAATTACGATCATTACCCAAAAAAAATTAAAATCTAGATGCACTAAGACTTGCAAAAATATAAATTTATATTATTTCCATTTAGATTGAAAAATATAAGAATAAATAATAATCCTTTTATAACATTTTTTTTCAATCAATACTAACTATTAGTTTATGCATAATAAATAGGAACATAAGAGGGATATCAATTTACATAAAATAAGGTACTTGACCCATAATCCCCATTTTGTCTTTATATATTAACATGTCAACACTTAGACTAGTATTATGGGAAGATTCATTTCTATATACTACTATTTTTGTGAGGGTATTACACACAATTTAAATTATTAATATTAAATATTTGTTAATAAACTAAAATGTAAATGATATGTGTTTATGAAGCTAATATAGTTGATCGACAATGCGAACAATGAAGATACAATTCAAGATATTTGTACACTTTTACATACATATAAATATAATTAATAGTATTTCAAAAAATATAACTGACTAAATTAGGATGAAGCTTTTCTTTTATTTTGTCTTTAATATATAAAATCACAATTATTTTAACTACTTTGTGACAAACCTTTCAAAAATCTCATAAATTTCATACTGAGTTCATGAGATATAGTGCATTTATCAATCTTTGCCACTGATCTAATTGAATATTACATTTTATTTACATTAGATATAATATATGTTAAAATTATAAATTCAATTTCATATGAAATATATTTAAATTATATTTATTATATTAATTCTAAATGCTCAAGATAAATATTACACGTTATATATATATTTGATAGATAATATTAATAAAAAATATACATAATATATTATAAATTTTAGATTATTAATTTATTATTTATTTAGAAAATATTATTTTATAATATAAGAGATATCGGTGTCATTTAACATAATGTTTATCTATATGTCTCTAAGATAGTAGCATGTCATATGTGTTGGACACCGTTGTCGTTAGGCCAACAGTTCAAGTTATCAATCAACACCACAACAACCAAAGAAAAGGATCCATGAGAGGTAGTTAATCACATGTCACAAATCCAAAAGGATGTGTTGACTGACTAGCCAGCAATCCGCACCTCAGCACCGAGGGTTCCGTGAACTACTTTTATGGAGAACATAAGGTGACCTCCAAGGATTTAAACCCATAACCCAACACTCTGATTTCACTTGTTGGACACTGCTATCATTACGCCAAAAGATTGAGCTTTCAATGAATTCCATAGTGGCTAGAGACAAGGATCCATAGGAGACAGTTAAGGACATGTAATGAAACCTGAAGGAGGTTCTCACTGACTAGCCAACACTATATGCACTTTGCTATTAAAGTATCTCCATCCAAAGAATTTCATTAAAGAATTAAAATAATCAAATGCATATTTACTTTAAAGGTAAAATTACAAACTTGGTGGAGATAGGAATTAGAGTTCACCACAACCAATTAGGTACAAATAGATTTGTGTTTAAAGAGAAGCATACAAAAAATAGAGAAGATATATATATGATTTAACAATCAATGGCAATTGTTTCCATCATCTTGTATCCAATTAATGTAGTTTTTATCTTTGATTTGCTCATTTAAAATAATAAGATGTCTTCAAAGTAATTATAAGTCTATGAAATAATATATAATTTATTTAAATCTAAAATTATTTAACTGAAATTATTCAAAAAAAAAATTGTAGTCTCATTAAATATTACTAAATTATCGAACAATCAAACTATTTTGTTTCACATAAATCTAATAGGGATAGAAAAAGATACAAGCAAATTCAACACAACCTCTAGTAAAAAGTTAAGGAGAGAGAGATAGGGGAGAGAGATAGGTATAGACATGAAAAATTAAGGAGAGAGAGATAGAGTAGAGAGATAGGTATAAACATCAAGATGGATATGAAGATGGAGATGAAGATGGTTGTGCTTTATTGTTGATTTTTTTAAAATATTACCAAGACTTTTTTAAAAAATTTGATTGCTCTACTTATTTTCATCAACTAAAATGAATAGACAACATGAGTGACATCAATGAAATCATAATAGAAAGGGATATCCTACACATTCACTTTTCAATATAAGAAATAAAAATATATAAAACTCAAAACAAGTTAAAAAGTTATTATATTACATTTAAAAATAGTAGTTAGTAGGTTGTCTATATGACTTAGTTTTAGTTGAATTTTACATTTTATTTACATTAGATATATTATATGCTTAATTTTTATAATATTTATTATTTAACATTATAAATATTTAATGTAAATACTACAAATAGATATAATATCAATCAAATATAAACATAATATTATTTAGTTTGGAAATCTTAGTTTACAATATGAGAGACATTGGTATCATCTAATGTAATGTTTATCTAAATGTCTCTAAGCTAGGGGCATGTCATATGTGCACTTTGTTATTAAAGTATCTATGTTCTAAATTAGAGTTTACATGTTACTTTTCCCATTAGGGTGTGTATAAAAGTAACTATGTATTCAACGAATTATATACAAATAGATTTGTTATAACTATATGAAATAAAATATAATTTAATCAAAACTAAAATTATTTAACTGAAATTATTTGAAAACAAAATGTAATCTCATTAAATATTACTAAAATCTCGAATGATCAAACTATTTTGTTTCACATAAATCGATATGACTATTTATTTATCAGGTTCGTAAGAAGAGTGTTATAACAGATAGACGGCCATTAGCAGCTTGCTATTCTAACACCTTTTATAGCATATACAAGCCCTATGCAGGTATGATAACACAAGTTTATATGAATACTGATAAGAAGAGTAGAGTAGAGTAGTTTTATTCTCCCATCACAGCTAAGAGTAGTGATTATTATAAGGCATTTCTAATTACAGGGATTGTAACAAATACAAATAGATTCGGCCTTGAAAGAAAAAATGCAACCTCCACTGATAGCATGGTCATACTTCCTGCAGGTATCGTGACAACCATTCGTAAAGGGATCGCATGGCCCTTTATAATAACCGCTCCAAAATCCGCAGTACTCATAGTAGTCATATACCATGGACTCTTGTAAACTAAAATTATTTAACTGAAATTATTTGAAAACAAAATGTAATCTCATTTAATATTACTAAAATCTCAAATGATCAAACTATTTTGTTTCACATAAATCTATATGACTATTTATTTATCAGGATCGTAACAGATAGACGGCCATTAGAAGCTTGCTATTCTAACATCTTTTATAACATATAGAAGCCCTATGCAGGTATGATAACATAAGTTTATATGAATATTGATAGGAAGAGTAGAGTAGAGTAGTTTTATTCTGCCATCACAGCTAAGAGTAGTGCTTATTATAAGGCAATTCTAACAGGGATTGTAACATATAGAAATAGATCTGGCCTTGAAAGAAAAAATGAACCTCCACTAATAGCATGGTCATACTTCCTGCAGGTATCGTGACAACCACTCATAAAGGGATCACATGGCCCTTTGTAATGACCGCTCCAAAATCTGCGGTACTCATAGTAGTCATATACCATGGACTCTTGTAAATTACCAACGAATTCCACAGGTGGTCAATATAAATACAAAGGTCACACGATAAGTTTTCCACATAATATTCAACGAATTTCAAAAGTTCTTCCTCATTCAATCAAAGAGTTGCCAATAATTATTGTTCGTAGAAAAGATCAAAAAGGCAAAAACTATAATGAATAGAGATTGTGTGTACAAAGAACTACAATACAAAGTTGAAAATGATAAGTTTTACTTTGATGTCACAATTGATGTTAATATCTAAATGATGTGGAAAGATATTGTGAGCACAATATATTCAAGCAAATGAAAACAGTGAATGTGGAATTTGATTTTGATTCAAATCAAATAGTATTTGTTGGTCCGATTATGGAGATAGATGAAAGAAAGATAATAGATCACACTACTGTGATGGCTTCAAGACCACCTAATGTGCAAAAAGAAATGGAATTAATCCATGCATGGATTAATAACCCACACACAGATCCTTTAAGAATGATTGATTGGCCTGCAATTGGTGTATCTCCAATTAACGAATGTCACATCAGGATTACTTGACATAGCATTCCCAACACTGTCTGTTGATGGTAGATTTGACTGGTTAGAACCACGAATAAGACGAGTTCACCTCCATGAATATGTTAATAATTTTCTCTGGTATAGGGATCACCGTTTTGCATGAACATGATAATGAGACATCGAGCACACAGTTCAAGTGCAGTTTTTGTAAAATGAAACTTTCAAGATTTGCCCATCACCATAAATGAATTACGTGAGCACATGGAGTAGTTTCCAACCACACACCTGGCTGATAAGTTGATGTGATTTGGGATAACATTAAGAGGAACTGGGTCATATTGGTCAAAATGTAGAGCACAACTATCTAACATGCTACATCAAATAGGAACACCAACAATATTCTTCAGACTAAGTGTAGTTGATTTGTATTGGCCAAATTTAAATGCATTAATACCAGGAAAAACACCAAGTAATCCACATGAAGCTCAAATATGGAGGAAACAAAACGTTATCGACTACCCTCACATAGTTGCCCACTATATGCATTTAAGACATTCAAACTTTAGAAAAGAAATATTAGAAAAGGGCTTCAATTTTAAAGACTATTGGTGCAAATATGAGTGGCAACATAGGGGATCACCACATGTTCATGGATTCTTATGGATACATGGAGCACCAAATATGGATAATATAGATTTATCTAATGAACAAGAAGTAAAAACTGCACAAAAATATTTTCAATCCATTATTCATGCATTGAATCCAAGAGCCGATCTTCAACAGCGAAATGTATAGGTATAATTACGATGAACAATGAAATTTTTTTTTCTATATCACAAATGTAAACACCTATATGAATAGAAAATTAATACATTAATATTTGTTACTACAGGCATTTCCAAATTTTTCTCTACATCCATGCTTAAAAAATACAAGACAACCTATTCAAATGGATATAGATCAAGATTATGAAGAAATCCTAAACACTGTACAAAGACATACAGTCTATAGAGAGGGTGCATGCTTAAGAAATAAAAAAGGAAGCATGGTTTGCAAGTATGTACTTTAAAAAATTTAAGTTTTATATATAAAGAATAAGTATAATATTGCAACAATGTTGAATAAAAAAAAATTATATAAATTGTAGATACAATGCTCCTTGGAATTGAAATTTGCATGGTTCAAAATTATATGAGGATAAAGATGCCAGTGAAAATAAAATTGATCCAACAAGGAATGATGATAGAGTCAATTTGAATTATCATTATATATTACTATTATGGAGAGAAAACATAGATTGGCAACTTGTTCTCTCGAAACATGTTGTGATAAAATATATTGCAAAGTATGCAGTGAAAGCAGATAAAAGTTCAGAACCCTACCATCAAATGTTGATGCGTCTTGAAAATATTGAGAACCCAAATGATCTTGTAGCAAAAGCATATAGGAAACTTCTAAATGAAACTATTATTGAGAGAGATGTTATAGCTCAAGAAACATCTCACATGCTATTAGAACTTCCACTCATTGAAAGTAGTAGACGGTTTGTTAATCTGAATGTCTCACGTGAAGTATTCAAACTCGTGGCTATAAATGATGGAGAGGAAAATGAAGAGAAAACAAAATCATTCATCGATGGATATAGAACAATGCCATTGTCTATGGAAGTTGTCACAATGATTGATGCAGCTAGATCATAGATTTATAATAATAGATGAAAAATTGATAACAAATGACAGGCTAGGAAAAATACAGCAATAGCTAGAGTGTTTCTAAGATTTTTATCCATGACTCCATGCGAGGCAGGAAAATTTGTTGTTTTTTTTAATTTAGAATTGTTACTCTACAAACCTTTTGGTGACATAAGAATAGATATTGGTGATGACAATAACTCCATAATATCAAATTGGAAGTCATTTAATTATAATCCATGACATGTGGAGCGAACAAATAATGCAGAAAATAATGAAAATAGTAGTGATTCAGAAACTGAAGAAATTGAATTTTTTTTCATGGAAACACTATAGAGTGTGAATGGGAAATCATTTCCAGATTACATCATGGTCAATTAATGCAAGTTTCTGAAATAGATATGTTTGGAAGAAGAGATATTGATAGGAAAACAAATTGGTCTTTCGGATATCCAGGTGATGAATACACATCTCAAGAAATCAACTTCATCAATATAGTGAGAGATAATGGATGCACAATATATAATGATGTAGCAGAACATATTGATTACAAAAGCCTCAGTGAAAAAAAGAAAAAGCATTACGCATTATTATGTCACAATATTCTATGGATAAAAATGTGATACCATTGTATATGATAGTTCAAGGAACAGCAGGAACACGAAAGTCATATCTCATTGGCGCAATCAGTAAATCTCTCAAAAATGCAACCATGCCTAATCAGTCTCCCCTTTTACTGCTTGCACCGACCGAAGTTGCAACATTCAACATAAGCGCATCCACAATTCATTCGAAGTTGAGAATTCCAATAAAAGATTTTAGTGTACTAGAAGGAACAAGATTAACATATTTTCAAGAAGAAATGTCTCATATCAAATACATATTGATTGATTAAATGAGATTCATTGGAGAGAAACTGTTGGAGAATATAGATTGTAGACTTCGTCAAGCATTCCCAGAAAATTGTAATCTAAACTTTGGAGGTAAATGCACAATTGCAATTCACTATTATTAAAATTTCATTGCTAAATGTAAATTATATGTATAAAATTTTTAAACTGTCAATTTATAATATAGCCATTAGTATTTTTCATTTTTTACTAGGTAATTCTGTGGTTTTAGTTGGAGATCTAAATCAGTTGCCTCCAATTAGAGATAGGCCACCATATGATAGCAACAAACGAGCAAAACTATTGTGGAAAGACTTCAAAATTATGGTAACACTGGAAAAAATATTTAGACAGGATGGAGAAGATATACAACAAAATCAATTTCATGAACTATTGACAAACATGAAAGAAGAACACCCTACTATTAATGATTGGAAGCTATTAATGTCAAGAACAAATAGTAATCTCACTGTATAAATGAATGAAGAGTTTGACAATAATGTTCATTTATTCTCCAAAAATGATAATGTTCACAATCATAACAGAAAAAATTATATTTACTAAAAGAACCCGTGGCACGTAGTGTTGCAACAAAATCAAGAAATCTTAGTGCAATGGAAGGAAGTTTGCAGGATGAACTTGATATGGAATTTCTGCTCTCGAAGAATGCAAGAGTAATGTTAACTTCTAATCTATGGATAGAAGCGGGTCTTGTAAATGGAGCTTTAGGATATGTTGAAAACATTGTATACAAACCTGGATGTATGCCACCGAGACCACCAACGTATGTAATTGTTAAGTTTGATACTTACTCTGGAATACCATTTGATGCTCAAAACCCACAAAGAGTTCCTATCAATGCAACACATAGAGGATCTACGACCCAGATACCACTAAGATTGGCTTGGGCAATAACAATACACAAATCACAAGGTCTAACACTTGAGAAAGCCACAATTGATATAGGTCCAACTAAAAGAACATGAATGACAATTTTAGCTATCTCTTGTGTAAAGTCCTTAGAAGGAGTACAAATAATGCCACCATTTACATATGATTGATATGAAAAAATGAAAAAGGGAAAACAAGTTGAAAAACACAAAAATGAAGAAAATAGACTAAAAGCTTTAGAAATAAGTTATTGTAACATATTATCATAAGCATTCTATTTTTTATGTAATAAAAATTAAATTTATTTAGCTCATGTCAATATACAATAATCTTGTAATGTTTGTTTTTATCTGGCTTTTTTATTCAAATTTATTACATCTATATGGTTATGTCATAATTGATTACATGTATATCACTGCCAATTAATTTTATATACCATTAAATTTACTATGCCACTGGAATTTGCATATGTAAGGTGGCGAAACTAAATTACTTTCAATAAATTACTTTTGTGTTGCATAGCACCAGTTACAATTCAACTAAAAAAATAGGTTAAGACATAGGACCATTACAGTTGATCACATGTTTGAACATAATGATCTTCAAATGATCCATAATGCAGAAAGAACTGCCTTTTTGTCTTCCAAAAGTTGCTACAAGAGATATTCTTAATTACTTATCAACCACTAGCTCTTAGAAATTCCCATCAGTTCTACAGAGATCCTGAAATCATAAAATTAATCAGTTGTAAAAATTATGATTCAACAGAAGTACAATTTGTTCCAGGAGAGGTTTGGTTTGAGCCGCCTCCAATGAGACCTGAAATCGGTTATCAAACTATATTCCAAGAAAATGGACCGCTTTATTTAACAACAATGCTTAGAGGACCAGAGATGAGTACTATTGGCCTATCAAACATACACTATCATGGACAACCATTTCGTATGCAATTTGCATCTCAATTAGACAGTATATGGAATCAACAACTCATAGATAGATGGGGCCCACAAGGATTTTTTTTAAATATACCATATTATGAATGCATACCTAAGATTGTCAGAGAACAAATTCCAACATGGACACAAACAATTTGCAAATTCTATCCAAAAAGAAATGAAGACACTGGCACCTGGTATCTCCATCGACACACCTTTGAGCACCTATATTGGTTTGACGTCATCGATCCCACAACTGAAGATTTGATTCCGATAAATGCTATCTAGACTACAAATGTTAGTAACTTTAAATAGAATAAAGTACCAAAAGTGGGATTTAAGTTCTCATTACTTTTAGATGAATTTTTCAAAAAATTGACTTCTTAAATTTTTCTTATTCAATACTTATCTCATCTTAAAATTACAACACTATTTATTTCAATGAACTATTTGAGAGGTATTATTTTTCACTTTTTATCGTATTCAAGAATTAAATTTTAAAGGTTACAATAAATTGGGATTTAATATCGCAGAAGAATGTAAATATGCTCGCCATTATCTAATGCATACAACAATCCTTTTTCACTTTTTATTTTCAAAAATAGAATACAGTTTCAAAATTCCATTGTATGAGTCCTTACTCAAAGGTTGTGATTTATAAATTACCTCATCAATATTTTCTTTCATTCTGTATGTTTGTTTTCTCAATATGTAAATTCGTATAAAGAGTATTACATAAAAAATAATACTAATTAGTGAAAAACAAAAAGCTGAAGAAAACTTCATTTACTATATTTTCATTAATATTTTATAATTTCTATAAAATATTTACATACTTTGATCCATAAATTATTGTTCAAACCCACAAATATTGTAATCATATAACATTACAAACTATACTTGTAGATTGAACAAATATATAGTCGCCACAGAAAGCTTTTACTCGATTATTTTTATGTATAATTTTATATTTAGAATTTTTTAAAAGAATTTTATTGTAACTAACTTAATTCTAACCCTCTCACTATTGTAAATACTAATAAAAACTTAAACATTGAAAGTACCACTAATCTAACTTTAATCTTAATTTTAATAGCATCTATTAAAATTGAAGTTCTCTAACCATCCTGTTTTCTATATTTTTAAGAAAAATGTTGTACAACATTTGAATATGTTAACATGTTGTAGGTTTGATAGAGGATAAAAAACCCAAAAGCATGTGGGAAGACCTACTAGAAGAGTTGTTGTTAATGATTATAATAAAATTGTCTAACAGACATTTCTCAAGAATGAAATCGGTATGTAAGCATTGGAAAGACATCCTTTCAAAACATGATACTTTGGGAAACATATTTTTAAATAATTCTTCTCCAAAAAGTAATTTCTTATTTCACTTTTTTTCCATTTGAATCAACAATGAAAAAATCATGCGTCATTGAAGGTGATGGAGATTTCTATAGAGTACCTGCAACAAAATTCCCAAAGTATTGCAAATGCATAGAAATGGTATCCAATAATATCTATTGTTGTTCAAAATGGATAAAAGATTTTGATTTCAATTTCTACATATATGACAAATCAAATGCAAGTACTCCATCTTGGATTGAACTTTCTTCTATAAGAGATATCACAACAATAATACGTACTGATTTTATGGTGACAAGTTATGTCTCCTCCACTAATAAGCTAATAGTCTTGCTTGGACAATACTACAAGAACTGCAATGGTCGATGGTATATTGAAATTTATGAGTCAAAATTAGATTCATGGAATCAAATATATGTTGAAAATTCATAAGGGAAGATTTTACTGGATGAGAAATCATATAAACAATGGTGAGATTGTTGAATTCAACTACCCTACATTAACTTGGATGATAATTCCATCACCAGCAGATACTACTATAAAGTATGCACCAATTGTAGAATTTGACTCTTTGATGTTATGATTCACTAGAAGAGTTTTACTATGTCTTGGGAAATAGCTAGATAAGACACTTGCATTATGTTGGTTGACAAAGAATATCATCAAATGTGGAAATTAGAAATAGCTAATGAAGGAGGTGAAGAAATATATAAATGGTCTCCTTTTCACATTGATTTACCTAAGAGAATTTATAGGATAGAAGTAAATAATAATGGATGCATGTTAATTGTGGGAGATAAAGTATCATTATACAATACTGAAGGCAAAATACTACAATCCATTGAATTAGAAAAGTTTGATCCATAACTTCTTATTGAAACCAATAAGTATGGAAATTATATACCATTATTTTGCATGCCTTTAGATTGTATGAATATATGGTGGCCATAATAATTTGTCCACTACATAGTATGAAAATGTAAAAGCCATAATCACTTATAAAACTTTATATTTTTCATGTGGAATAACAATTATATTGCAATTTACTTTATTTAATTTCAAATATACTTTTATATATGTTTTTATTTGATGTTTCATATTGATTTATAAATAGTAAATATTTTATGATTCAAGAGAGATTTTTAAAAAATTCAAAATATATTTGGTTTGTCTATTTCTAGCTATTTTCTTTAAATTTTATGTCATACTCAAAAAATTCAATAAATTGGGGTTTTCAAAATATTTGTACCTTTTATTTTGAAAATTGGAATATATTATGAAAATTTCATTGTATGTGTTATTAGTGAGAGATTGAGGTTTTCAAAATATATCATCAATTTTTTCTTCTAGTTTATATGTTTATGTTTCTTTGTTATTAACAAAAAACAAAATTTAACCCTAACAATATATGCAACTCAATCTTATTTTAAAATAAAAATGATAAATCTTGACCTGAATAACATAAATTAAACAATAATATTAAAAGAATTACAATTCTTCATGTAAACCTAATTAATTAAAAAAATTATCATTTGGGTTTACCTTTACTAAAGGTCAAATTGCCTTTTTTTATAATTGCATCTTATTAAACTTAAACTATTTAGGTTAAATAAATTATTAATTTCCCTTTAAATTGATTTAAATAATTTAAATGAAAAATATTATTAAAATTAGGAAAGTATTATGATCTCCTTATAGGAGTTTATGGGTTTCTCTTGAAGAGCTATCAAAACAGGTTTTAATATTAATACAATTATAGTGGTTCGCCATTCTATTAAAAAAAACATTGAATAATGTTTAATTTAAAAATATTTATTATTTTACTTTTCATTTGATTTCAAATAAATTATTCTTTACTTATTAAATTATTATAATTACTATTATATTTTATTATCTTAAATTTAAGGTTTTATGTGTTGCACATGCCAATGCTACTAACATATATATATTATTATATATAAATTATAATTATACATAATACATGTGTGTAAGAAAGAAAGAGAGGGAAGGGGAAGGGGAAGGGGAAGGTGAAGGGAGAGAGAGTGTATGTGTATTTTATTCTATATTAAATTATATATTTTATTTTAAATCAATTATTAGTTAAATAAAATAAAAAATAAAAAAAGTAAATTAAAATATTTTTATTGCATGTCAAAACTTTAATCAAAATGTAAACTACAAAGACATATTGGATATAATTGCCATACAAAATTTAAATCATGCAAATATGGACCGAACAACAAAGGACAAGTATGACACTAGTTGTTTATAAGCTAGGGTAATCTTATTATATTGTATGCATATAACACCAAAAATAAAAATAAAAAGTAGACAACACTATAATTGCTTTAAACTTTTAAAATATACATTTTTAGGTGTATGATATATCATTAAACTTATTAAAAAAAAAGCTATTATATTATTATAAATTTATCCAAATTTTTAAGATTAACTTATTTAACATTTTAAAACATCTTTTTAATATGTAAACATATGAATGTATAATTAACATTGTAAATTAAAGATATCTAAAATATATTTATTTTACAAAACACTAAACATCAAGAAATTATATGAATTTGTAATAGTAAATGTCTTAAACATTAATTTTTTAAATACATAGATATTATCATGAATCTTTAAATTTTTATTATCATCATAACCAATTTTTTTATTAAAGAAAATATGATTCTTATTATGTTTAAATTTATCTTATTTTATTAAAACATAAAATGATCAAATAATCAAAATGATGCATAATTATCCAAATTTTATCTTTAATAAGAATAAAATATTCAATTTTTTATTTTGAATTATTATCACAAATATTGAACAAATTTCTTATTTAATTACTTTTTAAATGTTAAAACATAGCCAATTTAAAAATAAAATATAATTTTATGATTTTTTGTTAATTTATGAAAGCTCTTTTGCTTTATATATATATATAGCCACTCATTTCTTAATTAATTACTTTTTAAATGTTAAAACATAGCCAATTTAAAAATAAAATATGATTTTATGATTTTTTGTTAATTTATGAAAACTCATTTGCTATATATATAGCATTAATCATTATCACCACATGGCCATAAGCCATATGAAGGGAGGCAAAGTTTGTAAAGAGTATTGAAAATGACGGTAAGTTGTAGCCTATTTACCCCTACTGCGCCAAGAATTTTGCCACACTTTTCCCAAAAAAAGGCCTTGAAAACCATAAGGTGTACATACCATACCCCTTGTGGGATTTGAACTTTTAACCTTTTTTTCAAAAAGAAAAATTATCATCATTTTTACTTTAATTGTGAATCTCACCTTTTTTTGAATTGGCTTATATTTTAGTAAAATAACATAACTTACTTGTGATATCAACCAGAAACTTGTTATCTTTGGTGAGATATCTGGAGCATGTATATCCCAATCCAAATCCATATTACTCAGTTGGAAAGATGAGCCCCATGATTGGCTTAAACAGTTTGATTATCAATGGGGAGGCCCCAACAAAATTGTTCAATACCTTGGTATACCCTTCTCCATTTCCCCCTCCCTTAAGGATGTGTGGCTTTGGGTGAGGGAAAAGATCGATAAAAAACTCAATAGGTGAAATAATAGACACATCTCCTTGGCTGGTAGAATATAGGTCTGCCAAAAAATTCTCTCCTCTTATAGTATCTACTACTCCTTAGCTTGGATGTTTAGTAATTATCAAATCCTTGACTTACAAAAGGTTGTTAGACAATTCCTCTGGTATAATGGCAAAAGAAATAAAAAATTGCATGTTGTTAAGTGGAAGTGGTGTCACATTGACAAAAAGCTTGGTGGTCTTGGTTTGAAAGATCTTAAAATCCAAGGCATTTCCCTCACTATGAAATGGATATTCCATGCGTTGGAGGGAGAGGAACCTTGGAAGATCCTAGTTAGAAACAATATTCAGAATGCGGTTCCTAAGAAAGCTAAGTCGTGGAAGGGTCTTCCCTTTAGTGACCTTGTGGCTGACACCTTCCCTATCTTGGTCCAAGGTACTTATGTCTTCAAATCTATCTGGAAAGCATGGGAGAATGTTAGGAGGCTTATTGTTAATACTAATGATAACAACAATAATTTCTTGCATGGGGAAAGGTAGATTGGTGGATCCTCCAACATACTTCTAAACTTGTCGTGCTTACTCAAGGCTGTTCTGCCAAACTTTGGGCCAGCCAAGGCATAAAATACCTTATGAACTTTCTTGAATATAATGACTTAATAAGTTGGGAGGACCTCAGCTCTAAATTTGATCTTTCTGCTTCCCAAAAATGAACCTATAACATCATCAAAAGCGCTTGTGTTGTCCTCTCCTTACCTATTATTTCCCATGTGGATTCTCATAGGTTTATTTCCTTCAAGTGGCAAGATGGCTCTCTCGTGACTAAATTCAAGGCCCGCTATATATACAATTTATTCACCTATGATGACTCCGCTGTTAAACATGCTAATCTAAACTAGTACTCTAATTTGAACGAATCTTCCTGGCAAAAAATTTTGGGTAGACTATGGAAGAGCCCTATCCCTCCCAAAATCCAATGCTTCAAATGGCAACTTATCTTAGATAGACTTCCAACTAAGAAGGTTAACAAGAGTATTGAACTCTGCTCTATCTGTAGAGTCTTTGAGACCAGTAGACACATATTTTTTGATTTCTTTGTGGCTAATGAGGTGTGGTTACTTTTTGGTATATACATTCCAGTGATTGCGGATGTTTTAGATATTATTTCTGCTACTATCCATGGGCTCAAAAAATATGCTAATTTATTTTGGTTTATTCTCTTAGCTCATACTCTATGGTATATTTAGAAAATTAGAAATGAAGAAAAATTCCAAGGTAATGACAAAATCTTTACTGAGTCTTTCCGTAGGCTCACTTTTTATAATATTGTTGTGCAGATCTATTTTACTATGAATGTTGAAAGGAAGAAGCTCCTTCAATTAAATTCCTTAGAGATGGCTATGACACTATGTTCATTTACGAGATGAAGAATGGGTACGAATGGATAAGGATTGCGGAGAACCAGACTGCCTTTGAACATGCCCTTTCCAAGCTACTCGTGGGGATAAAGAGCAACAAAGGACCCTCCTATGCTCATGTGGAGATGCTGTTGCAGCTTCAGGTCTACAAGAAGATCGTCTAGATGGAGGAAGCGCAAGATTGGACTGTGTGGGTAGAGTCTCATGATGAGATCCTTCAATGAGCTATTTTTTCTACAACACTGTATCTTTTACCTATGGATATTTGTGGTATAACCTAGGTAGGTGTGTGATGTAACTATTTTGGCTCAGGCTTAACACTCTGACTCTCTTTTTTGGTTGGGGCCTGGCCTCCTCGGATGTACTCTTTTTTTTAACTAACAATTTTTAGTAAAAAAAAAAAATTGAAAAAATAAAATACATGTTTTTTTTTTTTTATCGATAATGGGCCGAAGCCAATGAGGCGTACATATCTTACCCCATTTTATGGGATTTGAACTTGTTACCTCTCTTTCAAGAGCACAAGTTCTCCACCACTAGGCCAACTCAGGTTGTACAACATAAAATACATGTTATTCCTCCTTTTTATACAAAATTAATATTTAAAAAAATATGAAAATTTATAATATACAAAACCTAAACATATGTTACATATTCTTTCAAACATTTTATATTCATCATTTTCAAGTGTTTCATACTTGTAATGTCCTCCTTTCCTTTACTATGAAAAAGTGCTTCATATTTCTAATGTCGTCTTCCTTTCCTTTCTTCAGGAAAATTTATTTATCTCTTTAATTACTTTAAAAATATGTCTACTCAATTATGCTTTCTATAGATTCTTCACTCTTACTCTTCCAACTTGAAATCGATTATATATTTTTAATATATGCAAATATATTAAATGAGGGCATCAAATGTAGCTCCACATATACATCCATGTATGTACATGTCTAGATTGTTGGCATACTTGCCACAAAATTAGCAGCATATGTCCCACCAAGCAATCATTTATTTTAATCAAGTGTGCTAAATATGGGCTACCTTTTCAATATGTTTCCTAAGTCATCTTATGATTGATTTTTCTAGATACTGAATGGTTAAATGTTTATCAATAGTTTATCTTTTGAACATTATAGTTTTTTCTTTTCTTATTTATATTAGGGTTAATGTTCAATGTATGGTTCAATGTAGTTTAGTGTTTGATTTTGTTTAAAGTGAGGGTTCAATAATTACATTACTAATAAGTTTATTAGTAACTATCATCTTTGGTAATATTTGGTATGACTTCAACAATCACAATGATTTCTATAGACTATAGAATGTTTTCAATAGTGTCATAGCATGTTTGTTTTCTGCAACATGCTGCTATCCTCCATGCCCACAAGATAAATTTTGGAAGAAGCAATGAACATGGACATCTTTTATTATCCATCTTTTATTATCCAGGTTGCAGTGCAAAAAATGGTGAATGCAAAATTGGAAATTACTTTCCTACTAACAATCATGAATTATCTTTCAGTTAGAATTTTATTTATGAAATTATTTTTAATTGAATATCAACATTATGCATTATATTAGTTGTGTAATTATATATGATTAAATTTGTAGTGATGCATACATAACAGCAGATGTTGGTTTTTCATTTTCTTATAAATTTTTTTCTATTTTATCTTTATTTATCAATTGCACAAAAATTGATAATATCCAAGCTATTTTAAAATTTGCAAATATATTTTAACATATATGATAGTTGGGTTTTCCTTTTTTTTCTCCCAATATAAGATTGAGTTGATGAAGGTGATTCTCACCCATATATATAATAATTACAATAATCATGACTTCTTTTATTTATTATTCTATGTTGTAAATATTCATTGGACAATAATGTATATATACACATGTTAGGTTTTTTACTAGCAAAATCCAGATGATGGACATAATGGATAGGTGCATGGAGATTTAAAAAGAAGTAAAGGCCTGGTGGTAAGGTGGGTTGTCAACAAAAAGGGCTACAAAATCAGAAGACCAGAATGTCATAACATGGAGCAACCAAAGTGAGCGCTAATAAGGAAAATGTCAATGAATGCTATATACCAGCTTTGCCTGTATTTGTTTTTCAATTTAAAAATAACTTTTCGAAAAGGAAGGGCAAGTATAGTATTGAGGCCTGCATTGTAAATCTATTGTCTCATAAAATAATATGAGCAAACTAAATCAATTCAAATTATATTGTTCAAACTTCGTTAATTTACGTTTAAATTGTTTCAAATAAAATTACCTTGCTCATAATAACACATTAAAAAATTACTTTCTCCTCATCCATATTGCCTGGCAAGCTCCACTTGTAGCTGCAACATACTCAGTTTCGCTTGAAGACAATGTTACAATAGGCTGTTTCTGTGAAGCCCAAGACACAATTCCTGTACCAAGATGAAAGCAATAACGAGAAGTGCTCTTTCGATCATCTATACTGCCTACACAGTCACTGTCTGAATAACCTACCAATCTGAAATACATTATATCTGGCCTTGTGGCTGTTAAATACATTAAACTTCCAACCATTATTTTATATTATGTGCGATCTATAGATTGTCCTTTATCTTCCTTGCTTAGTTTCAATCCAGTTATGACTCGTGTAGGTGCTGGTTTGGATTTCAACATGTTGAACCTCTTCAAAATCTCATTAGCATACTTAGATTGACAAATAAATATTCCAGCACTTGACTGATGGACTTCAATACCCAAAAAAAATCTCATAAGCTCTAAATCAGTCATTTCAAACTTACTTTTCATTGTTGTTTTGAAAGCATCAATGTTCAGATCACCAATGAAGATCAAATCATCTACATACAAGCAAACAATTAAAACTTTACCATTCTCATTTATTTTTATGTACAGAGTCGGCTCACAGCTACTCCTTTGAAATCCATCTTGAATCAAGTAAGAATCTATCTGGCTATACCAAGCTCTTGGATCTTGCTTTAATCTCATACCCTTCAGGCTGCTGAACATACAGTTCTTCTTCTAGATAACCATTCAAAAAGGCTGATTTCGTGTCCATTTGGTAAACAACCCACTTATTACGAGCAGCAATTGCCAATACTATCCTGATTGTATCCATCCGTCCGAGCAAATATTTAATTTGGTAAACAACCCACTTATTACGAGCAGCAATTGCCAATACTATTCTGATTGTATCCATCCGTGCGAGCAAATATTTCATTGAATTCACTTCTGGGCTGTTGTGTGAAACCTCTTGCAACAAGCCTTGCCTTATGTTTCTGCACTTTCCCATTAGTATCATGTTTTGTCTTCTAAATCCATTTTACGCTTATAGCATCTTTTCCTTAAGGTAGATCTACCAACTCCCATGTTTTATTTTTGTCATTAGATTCAATCTCCTCATCCATGGCTTGTGCCCATTTACCATCGCTCACAGCTTCTTCAAATGTTAAAGGATCATCAACTTGAGAGAATAAAGCAAAAACAACAAAAGAATTTGTTGTATCAACATTATACAAATCACTCAACTTTCTTGTCTTTCTTGGCATCAAACTTGCTAGTGTGGGATCTGAAGACGTTGAACTGCTTGGACTGCTACCAAATGATGTAGTTGGTGTTGTAGTTGGAGTTTGTTGTGGTGTAGATTTCAACCTTGAATATCTTCTTGATATAGATGGAGGTGTAGCTTGTTCTACTACATGTGATGTTTCCCCAGGAGTAGAAGAAGGTGTTGGTTGAGGTGCATTTGATATTGGAAACACTTCATCAGTCATATCATCATGAGGAAGAATAGGTGCAATATTCATTGTCCTCTCTACAGTCCCATCCCATGCTTCATCTTCTACAAGCTGAACATCTCCGCTGGTTATAACTTTTCTAGTAATGAGATTAAACAACTTGTATGCTTTTGTATCCTCAGAATAATAAATAAATATAAATTTCTCCTTTAAAATCTAACTTCTTCCTCAACTCATCAAGGACATGGGCATATGCAACACAACCAAAAAATTTTAAATGAGAAACACTATGTTTCATACCTGTCCAAGCCTCTTGTGGGACTTTGTTCCTTATACTCTTAGTTGGACATCTATTCAAAATATAGACAGTAGTTGCTACTGCCTCGACCCAATATTCATTAGCTAAATGTTTTGCTGCTAGCATGATATGTGTCATCTCCCTTATAGTTTGATTCTTTCTCTCTGCCACACCATTTTGCTGAGGTGTGTAGCGGGTTGTGAACTGTTTATGAATGCCATGTTCTTTGCAAAAAAATCATAAAATCATTTGAGATATACTCACCACCTCTGTCAGTTCTTAACACTTTGATCTATTGGCCACTTTGCTTCTCTACAAGTGACTTGAACTACTGAAAGTAAGACAACGCTTCAGATTTATGTTTTAAAAAGTAAACCCAAGTTTTTCTTGTGAAATCATCAATAAATATAAGAAAAAAAGTAGAGCCTCCGAAAGACGGTGTTTGCATCTGCCCAACAATTGTCTTAATGTACAATTTATAGTGGCACTCTTGCACTTACTGATTTTCCTATTGGAAATGATATAGTGGCACTCTTGCACTTACTGATTTTCCTATTGGAAATGATTCTCTGCATTGTTTACCTAGAATACACCCTTAGAATACACCCTTCACATAATCTTTCTGGTTTCTCAATTAGTGGCAAACCTTTAACCAATGCTCCAAAATTCAAATGCCCAAATCTGAGATGCCACAACCATGATTCATCCTTTACAACTGATTGAAATTTTGTTTGAATTTCTTAATCATTATCTTTTATTTTTTTAGCACTAGATTGACATGCTTCAGAATTTTCATAATTTTTTTTAACTTCCAATTTTTTATTTTCTGCCTTAAAAGGCAACTCTTTCTGATTTTCCACTTGTATCAGGTCCTATCCTCAAAGGAAAGATTGTATTACTAATCTTTTGCAATTGGGCAATCAACTGGTTACTTGGGAACTTATCCATAATTACACACTCATTGTTCTCCATATAAACTGTATATCCTTTTTGTACCAACTGGCCAATACTCATCAAATTATGTTTTAGGCCAGCAACATAATACACATTCGGCATAACACACTGCTCCCCCTTAAGGGTTAGAATATCAATTGTCCCTGTACCCAAAATAGTGACCTTATTGTTGTTACCACGAGTGACATCAGTTTGAACTGACTCATCCAAACTAGAAAATAACTCAACATTGTCGGTCATGTGATTACTACAATCGGAATCCAAATACCATATGTCATTTGGGCTTTCTTGGAGGATATTGCACTCAACAGAAGAATTTGTAGTAATTGACTCAGCCATCTTAGTGCATACAATAAACAAAGTAGTCTTAGATGTGTTACTTGACTGGTTCTGACTTTGCTTCTGCTGGTCATACTATTTCTTTTTGCATTCATTTGCATAATGCCCAAACTTCTTACAGTATGACACTGAATAAAAGTTTTGGCCACTCGGGTGACTAAAATTTTGGTTTTGATTCCTACCACCAACATTTGCAGAACCATTATCATGTCCACCTCTCTGAGGACTTCTACCTCTACCTCTAGGACTAAACTTATGGCTTCCTCTTCCACAATTATGAGATGAAAATGCATTTTCTAATGGACTGTTTGACCTATTAAACCTACACTCATGATTGATGAGGGAAACATGAAGCTCATCAACACTATATTGACTTAAGTCTTTAGTCTCCTCCAAAGCCACAACTAAAGGATCAAATTTGGGAGGAAGACTTATAAGAACTTTTTCAATAATTTTCCTATCTTCTATTGCTTTTCCACGGGACTTAATTTTATTAGTCAGTCCAACTACTTGGGTAGAAAAAGATTGTACAGAATCTGAAATTTTCATAGACAAATTTTCAAAATCCCTTCCTAAAATCTGCAACTTATCAGTCTTTACTTTATCCATACCTTGACATGCAACTTGTAGTGTGTCCCATGCCTCTTTGCTTGTTCTGTTGCTGCTACTCTTGGGATTATGGTCTCGTGCATTGCTTAATCAATGTAAAATAGTGCCTTTCCATCCTTCTTTCTCTTCTCTTTGAGAAGATCTTTCTCAGCTTGAGGAAGACCATTGTACGTTGCCTGGTCTGCTGGTTCTTGATGACCATTTTCTACTATCTGCTAGATGTCTTGAGACCTAAACAAGGCTTTCATATTTAATGA
This sequence comes from Cryptomeria japonica, assembly GCF_030272615.1. Classification (NCBI taxonomy): domain Eukaryota; kingdom Viridiplantae; phylum Streptophyta; class Pinopsida; order Cupressales; family Cupressaceae; genus Cryptomeria; species Cryptomeria japonica. The sequence continues at coordinate 745,756,964 of NC_081413.1, forward strand.
CCAGTACTCATAATTCTTTCCCGTGAATATTGGGGTTTGTAGACTAGACAAAGATGCACCAGAAGTGGAGACCATGCCCAGAAAAATTAAAGAGACTCAAAGAAAATAGGCTAACAACCACAACTTGGGCTCTGATAAAATAGACACAAATACCTTCTACCCTGATACCGGGTGAAAACCTAATGGGAAAAGCCGTAATTTATATATATTAATTTCATAAAAAATACTTATACATCAACAGCTTCAGCTATAACATATTGTTTCTACATAGAAAGCTGCAGCTTCAGCTTTTCATTCAAGTTCTGATAATGGTAATAAAGATACAAAGCATTTACAATATATTCATCTGTTCACGGGAAGAGTACAGTACAACTCATAAAATTAATTACATTTAATATCATTGTAAACTCCAGCATATATCCCAATAAGGTCATGTCCTATATAGGGTAAAAACATTAATTACAATTAACATATCATGAATTATCACATTAAAATCGAGCAGGTGGTAATTAGCCAAAAAAACTGATTTCATTCTGGAATGTTGCAGACGACTGGAGGAGTTACAGCACGACACTGGCAAAAAAACAAGAAGATTTTTCTAACACTAATTGAAAAAAAGGCAAAATTATGTTTGTATACACTAGGAAACGTCAAATAAATTAAAGTTTGGAATCTTCAAATATAGTAAATCAAATATAATAAGAAACATATAAGCTAAATATAGTCTCTCTGGTTTCACAGTTTGGCCGTTGAGGCTATAAACTCTTTAATTTTTGGACTCTCGATTTCTAATATAAAAAAGAATATAATCTCCATTTTTTCCTCTGTTATCTTTATTCTTTGTTGCTCTCAATACCCAAGTAAGAATGAGGAGAAATATGTTGAACCTTTCTCCCATAAGAAATTTTAACCTTGGCCTTAATTCATTGAGCTCTTCATTCCAATCCAATGGCAATGTCAGAGGTTCAGTGTTACCAAATTTTGTTGTTCAACAACAATCTAAGCATCTACCATCATACATTATTCAAAGTTAATATGAGTATCAGATTGCCCACGAAGATGGATAGATTTACATCTAATGATATTATTCATAGAATAAACTTTGGTTAACAAGATTGCTCTGTCTTCATTATAACCACTAGCATAGCATGTATCCGAAACCCAAATTCAAGTACAGAAAGAATATCACAGCGAGAAAGTCCAGAAACAATAGCCAAACAGAAACAAAATAAAGACGATTAAGTAAAAATGGGTTTTACATGTATCCGAAACCCAAATCCAAGTACAGAAAGAATATCACAGCTAGAAAGTCCAGAAACAATAGCCAAACAGAAACGAAATAAAGAGAGAGCCCCAAAATCCTATTCCTGATCCGAGTAGATGGGTCTGTAGAAGGTTGCTAGTGTAGTTTTAGTGTTAATGATTATGCTAACAGTTTTAAGCAACAAATATGTAATTGTAAACAAATATTTCAAATTATAGTTTAAGTTTTTATGTTTATGTTCAACCACAAACATCATGGTGTCTTAAATGCTTTTAGTGCAAGTTTTTAGTATCTCTAGTTTCTTAATTTCATCTTCCCAATCAAATGACTTTGTAAATTATTTGAATTAATAATCTGTTTTCCAAACATTTCTTTTACAAGGTTTTTTTAAGGGTTTTTCTATTTTCCTAATGTGGTGTTTGCAGGTAAAAGCTTCAAAGAAAAAAAATTAATTTTTTTTATCTAACATTGTGCCCTATAGGACCCGTATATAATACTAGAATTGTCTAACACAACAGTTCTTCACAAAATCATTTTTCAGTGGAATAAAATTAATCAAAAGAGGAAATTATATCAAGATATGGATAATGAAGAAAAAAGCCATGGACTATGTGTTGCAGTGAGTGATGGTGTCTCCCTCCAATTATTCGAATAAAAGTCCAGATTATTGACGTTATTTTGAAACCCATCTTCGGAAACTTATATCAGTTACTGGGGAGAAAGAGGCATTGGATTTAGAAGGGAAATCCTTATTCCAAATATTGATATTACAACCACTGTTTTCAGGCTTGTCAGAACGTTCGGCTACAATTTATCTTCCATATACATTGAAGATAATCATGAATGATCAAAGATGGCGTGCACTAGAAGGTTGCTCTGGAGTTTTGTTTTTTTGTTTTTTTAATAAAACAACAGTTTAGAAACTGCTATGATAAACGTAGTTCTAGTTTTTTGGTTTTTTAGTTAACACTTCTATCTACGCAGTAAGACGGTTGTTTTTTCAGCGTTTTAGCTTTGTTTTAAGTTTTATTTTATTATTCTTCCTCTGATCAGTGAAAGAGATCAACATTCTATAAGTATAGTGATATAAATATAGTGATATGTAATTGTATGTATAAGTTTTCAATATCAATACATTTTTAATCTTTTATTTGGTATCAGAGCAGGTTGCAAGATTCATTATTTTGCAGGCTGTAAGTTAGAGTAGCAGTTATCTTCAGATGGCTAGTGGAAAAGATTTAGCATTTCAGTTTTTGTTGTTTACTGCAGACAATTATGATTGTTGGAGTATTCAGATGAAGACTCTACTATTATCCCAAGATCTTTCGAAACTAGTGGAAAGTGGATACCAAGAACCTGCAGATTAGAATACATTAAATACATGTACACCACAACAAAAAGCTCAACTGAAAGAAGATAGAAAGAAGGATAACAAAGCTCTTTTCACCATTGAATCTATCTTGGATGTGTCAATATTTCTTCAAATTGTCGGTATGACAAAATTAAAGGATGCATGAGAGGCTTTACAAACTGCATACCAAGGTACAGATAAAATCAAATTGGTAAGACTTCAAACTTTTTGAAGAGAATTTGAAAGTTTGAGGATGAAGGAATCTGAGTCCATTCATGAATTTATTACTATAACTCAAAGTATTGTGAAACAACTTAGCACTCAGGTGAAACTATATTAAACTAGAAAATTATAGAATTTTTTTTGAGGTCTCTTCCTCCTAAATTTGATCCAATAGTAAATTCTATTGAAGAAAGTAAAGATCTAACTAATTTCAAAATTGCAGAGTTAATTGGTTCTTTGCAATCTCATGAGAAGCATATGCAACGTTCTATGAAAAGTTTTGTGCAAGCTTTCTAGTCTTCTATGCATATTGAGGAAAACTCCAAATCTCCTCCCTCTAAAATTGCTAAATTTCAAGGTGAATCTTCTAGTAATAAAAGAGGAAGAGTAGAGGAAGAGGAAGAGGAAATAACAAAGGAAGAAGACAAAGCTCTAATGATAGGAGTATACAGTGCAAATATTGTGAAAGATATGAACACTATGAATCTGAGTGCAGGAAGAAGAAATCTGACTTGAATAAGTCAAGAGCTAGTTATGGTTCTTGGATAGCAGCTTCTCAAATGACATGATAGGTAAATCTGATTTCTTTGTCAAATTGGATGATTCAATGAGAAATAAAGTTAAATTTGGATATGATAAGGAGGTTGATGTAGTAGGAAATGGTACCCTTGCAGTCAAGACTAAGCAAGGAGACACTCCACATATACATAATACTTTCTTTGTGCAAGAGTTACAACATAGTCTCTTGAGTATAGGATAACTTTAAGAAAATAACTATAAAGTTGCATTTTAAGATAGCTGCTGCAAAATCTTTGATAAATCTTAGAATCATCATATTGTAGCAAAGACTTATATGACAACTCGCATGGATTGTTTCCTCTCAAACGGGTTTCTAGTAAGTTGCATGCACTCAAATCAACCATAGATGATTCATGGTTATGGCATCAATGATATGGTCATATGAATTTTCAAGGGCTAAATTTAATGAATAAGAAGAATATGGTGAGAGGATTTCTTCCAATTAAGGCAAAAGAAGAAGTTTGTTCAAGGTGTGCACTTGGCAAGTATTATCGAGATAATTTTCTGGTGGGAAAATATTGGAGAGTCAAATCTCCTATAGAGATTGTGCATGTGACATCGATGGTGATATGCAAGCGAAATCATGTTGTCAATTTGGAGAAATTGATTATGTGTTGCATTGATGTTTGTCATTGATGTCAACACTAGCTATTTTGTTGTCTACCAGCTTTTGGTAGAGTGGTTGGTCCTTGATGTTGATCTGAAGATTGGTCTCTGGTTTTTGTCTCGCTATTGGAATTGGTTTGGATTGGTTATTCATGTGTTCTAGATGTGTATCACATTCAGTTGGTTCAGGATTTGATGATCCAGATGCTATCATTTGTTCTAGTAAGCCTTTTGGTTACCGGTAAGAGTTTTACTAGCAGCGCTTTGACGAAGATATTTTGGTGAATCCGATAACTGGTGTTGGTGTAGCTTCTATAAGGTTATTAGGATGCTCATGGTTATCATGTTCATTTTCCAGTTGTTCATGATGTTTGATTTGGCTTATGGTGACCTATTTTGGGTTTGGTATTATTCTGCTAGGTTACGGACCAGTTTATGTAATGTGTTGGTTGATGCTCCTGATGCATCACCAGTTGGATTTATTATTTGGTTTATGTTGTTTCAGTCTTAGGCCGACTTTCTTTATCATTGGATTGTGGGATTATGTAATGAATCTATTGTATTATCTTTAAGGTGGCCAACCTAATTGTTTAGGTCCCGGGTTGGTATAAATATGATGTAAGCTCTCTTTGTAGATCATGTGGTATGGGTTATAGGATTATCTGTGTGCGAATAAATTTGTAATCATATGTAGAGGTTTTTGGTCAATCATAGGTGATCGAATTGGGTTTGTGAAAGAGGTTTGAGACCACTGGTATTAAGCTTAAGCAGAACTGTACTTAGACATACAAGATGTTATTCTTGCAGTTCATTCATCTTTCCGGATTCTAGTCTGGATTTGTTTGTAGTCACTGAGGCTCCTTTTGTGATGAGCAGTGCGCTCTAGGTTGTTGGCCTTCCTGCATGTGCAGGCCCCTCTTATTGTAATCACATACTCGCTGCATAAATATTATCTAACTATTGGTAGGATTCCCACTGTGGTTTTTCCCTTTACCGGGTTTTCCACATACAAATCATGGTGTTCTATGTTATGGATGGTTGGTAATTGTTCTGTGATTTATGTTTGTACTTAATTGTTATATATTCTATTCTGGTATTTTGTTTATGTAATCTAGTAAAAGGTGTTGTGTGCTTAAAGTTTTATAATCTATTGACAACTGATTCACCCCCGCTCTCAATTGTCTACCGGTTATCCTAACAATTGGTATCAGAGCTTGGTTCTCTCTATAGAAGCTTAACCGCTTGAGGAAGATCCTATGGCAACTAATAGTTCAACTGCATCTATTTTCTAGAGAAAAACCCCTAAGCTTGATTCGACAAATTACAGGGTACAAAAGATTCAAATGGAGACTCATTTGAGATGTATTGGGAAAGAGATTTGGGAGATCACAAAGAAAGGTTATACTGCTCATAATCTGGCATCTGGAAATCCTCCTCTGACAAATTTGGATAAGGACATTGAAAATGACTATAGAGCTACAGAAGCACTCTTGAGTGCACTTTTTGGTCAACAAATTATGGGATTAACTGACCAATCATCTATAAAGGCTATATAGGATAAGTTGGAGGCTCTGAATGAAGGTGACCCTTCTGTTAAAATTGCTAAACTTGATGGTTACCGAGTGAGGTATGAGAACCTAAAGATGGAAGAAGGTAAAAGGATTACTTATTTTATGGAAAGAGTTAATGAAATTGTTATGGGAATTTAGTGTTGTGGTGAATCTCAAAGTGAAGATGAGATTATTTCTAAAGTATTGAGAACTTTGCCACTAGCTTATAAGATGAAGGCTACTCCAATTAATGAGCTAATAACAAAGGCTAACACTTCTGTTAATAGGGATACTTTGGTTGGAAAATTATTTGCTTTTGAGCTTTAAGAATTTGGTCCTCACAGAGTTGCAAAGATTGAATCTTCTTTTCACACATCTGCATCATCAACCAGAAAGAGTGGTTGGAAAGCTTTATATGTGAAGGAACTGGAGGAAATGAAGAAATAAGATGACGAGTTTGAGCAACTTGAAGCCCTATTTTCTAGAAGAGTACCTAAAGATCGAACAAGAAGTAAGTATGAAGGAAAGTCACCTTTTAAATATTTTGCATGTAATAAGATAGGTCATTTTGCATCTAGATGTCCTGAAAGGAATTCAAGATTTGAAGAGAAATATAGAAGATCTTTTAGGCCTTACCATGATTATCAGAAGAAGTATAAGTATAGGAGAAAAAAAGACAAATCATGTTACTATGTGGATGAGGAAGCTATGACTGATTCTAATGATGAACCAAAATAAGATTTAGCTAGTGGTTTCAGCAGTAGAAAATAATGGGTATTTTTGGCTATCAAGAAAGATGCTCAGACACCTGTTATTCAAAATTAGGAAAAGGCCCTTTGTGCTAAAATTGAAGACAAGGATGAATGGGTGATAGATAGTGGATATTCACATCATATGACTAGAGATAAAAGAAAGTTGCTATCATTGCAAGAATTTGATGGTGGTCTATTTATATTTGGAGATGACAAAGAATGCATGATCAGAGGAAGATGAACTATATCATTGTATGGTAAGCATAAAACTGATAATGTTTATTATGTTGAGGATTTAAGGCATAATCTTTTGAGTGTAGGACAGTTGGTTGACAAGGGACTTCAGTTACAGTTCAAGGATGGAAAATGCAAAATTATCAACAAATTTGGATTGGAGATTGCAACCAGTACTCAGACTAAAGGTAACATCTTTCATTTGAACTCTAGTGAAAAGACATGTTTGATTGCACAATTTGATGAGAGTTGGCTATGGCATAAAAGGTTGTCTCATGTGAATTTTGATTGCCTTGTAAAGATCAGTTCAACTAAGGCTGATACAGATATACCTAAGATTGTGAAGCCCTATAATCTGGTATGTAAGGAATGTCAAATGGGAAAGCAAGTCAGAACTTCTTTTAAGAGTATACAAGACAAATCTAATGATGTTCTTGATCTTATTCATACTGATTTGTGTGCTCCTACTAGAATAAAGAGTTTTCATGGTGATAGATATTTTATTCTAATCATTGATGATTATTCTAAAATGATGTGGGTTACTTTTCTAAGGGAGAAATTTGAAGCTTTTCAAAAGTTTAAAATTGTTAAAGCTAAAGTTGAGACAAAGACATGGTTAAAGATTAAATGCCTAAGGTCAGATCAGGGTGGTGAATTCACTTCCAGTAAATTTAACAGTTATTGTGAGAAGTATGGGATAAGGAGACAGTTGTCTACACCCCGAACACCTTAGCAGAATGGTGTTGTTGAAAGAAAGAACATAACTATCTTGGATGTACCCAGAACTATGATTATGGAAGCTATTTTGTCTCATATCTATTGGAGAGAATTTTTTAGCACAATGGTATACACATTCAACATAGTTTATATCAAAGGAGACACCAATAAGACACCTTATGAGTTATGGTTTGGGCATACAACTATAGTTTGATGATTTCATTGGAAAGATAAATCCTAGATGTGATGAAGGGATATTTCTTGGTTATTCTAATGAAAGGAAAGCATATAGATGTTATTACAAAACATTGCATAGAATTGTGGAGAATGCTAATGTGAAGATGGATGAGTTGTACAAAGGTCAAATCAGAACTTATGAGAGAGAACTGGAAGTGGAGATGATCATAACTATATCGAAATAGAATGTTGAACCAGTTATCCTGGAAGTATCATAAAATTCAACAGTAACTAAAGATCAGAGTAGAGAAACAAAAATTCAGAAGACTTCTAGGTATATAAGGTTAAATCATTCAGAAGATCAGATCATTGGAGACAAGAACAAATGAGTAATTACAAGAAGAAGGTTGGCAGCTGATGAGGTATGTTTAATTTCTCAAGTTGAACCAGCATTAGTTATTGAAGCTTGTAAAGATGAATGTTGGATGAAAGCTATGGAAGAGGAATTAGATCATATTGAAAAGAACAACACATGGACTTTAGTTCCCTGATCTAAAAATAAGAATGTTATTTGAACTAAGTGGGTTTTTAGGAATAAATTGAATGAGGATGGACAAGTTGTGAGGAATAAGACTAGATTGGTATGTAAAGGATATTCTCAGAAGGAAGGGATTGATTATGATTAGACTTTTCCTTTGGTAGCTAGGATTGAAGTTGTGAGATTATTTCTTGCTTATGCTACCCATAAGAAATACAAGGTTTATTAGATGGATGCCAAGTGTGCAATTTTTAATGGAGATCTTGAAGAAGAAGTTTACATTGAGAAACCTGATGGATTTTTATTTTTAGATGACAAAAACATGGTTTGTAGGTTAAGAAAATCTTTATATAGATTGAAACAAGCCCTTAGAGCTTGGTATGCTAGATTGGACAAATATCTTTTGAAGCTTGGTTTCACTAAAGGTAATGCTGACAGTAACTTATACTATAAGATCACTAATGACGACATGTTGATTATTGAAGTCTTTGTTGATGATATCATTTTTGGAAGTGATGATAAACTATGTATGAAATTCTTTGAAAATATGAAGAATGAATTTGAGATGTCTATGATTCGGGAGATGAAATTTTTCTTAGGTTTGCAGGTTACTTAGTATGATAAAAGTATTTTCATCTGTTAAAATAAGTATGCAAGAGAGTTGTTGAAGAAATTTGGTATGGGAAATTTCAAACTGGTTGGTACTCCTATGGTTACAAGTGAGAAATTGACAAAGAATGATGCATCGTCTCTGATAAATCCTACAAGGTATGAATCTACGATTGGAGGTTTCTTATATTTGACTCAGACTAGACCAGATATAATGAATGAAGTTTGTATTGTATCAAGATATCAGAGTGATCCTAAAGAGAATCATGAGAGCGTGGTGAAAAGGATTTTCAGGTATTTGCAAGGAACAACTGAGTATGGTTTGTGGTATCCTAAAAATGATGACTTTACACTATGTGCATATACAGATGCTGACTGGGCTAGAGATTTTGATGACCGAAAGAGAACATCCAGTGGAGCTTTCTTTCTTGGAGAGAGACTTGTATCATGGATTAGCAAGAAAAAAGCATGTACTTCTTTATCTACACTTGAAGCTGAGTATGTTGATGTTGCTACTAATTGTACACAAGTTCTATGGATGAAGAAAATGTTGAAGGATATAATATTGATTGTAATGAATTGTTAGTTATTCACTATGATAACTCTGATGTTATTCACATATCAAAGAATTTGGTATTTCATTCTAAGACTAAGCACATTTCTATCAAGTATAACTTTCTGAAGGAGAAGGTGGAGGCAAATGAAGTCAGACTGGTTTATGTGAACACTAAAAAAAAAATTGCAGATATCTTCACTAAACCTTTACCTAAGGAATCATCTGAGTACTTCAGAGATAGATTGGGAGTTTCTACCCCTCCAGTAGAGACTTCAATGATGTTGATTGGCATCAGTCCGGTATGCATTTAGCAGTGCTATCATTCATTCCAGATTGATGTGTTGATGCTACTACTAAGGGGGAGTAGTCAACTATGTGGTTAAGAGGTTTTATGACTATTATTTAATGTTTATGTCAGATTTAGGGCATTGATGTCAAAGGGGGAGAGAGATATATGTGAAAAATAGAGCTTAACAGGGATATCATTCGTAGGGGGAGTTTGGTCTATTTATTTAAAACTTCATTGTCATATCATTTTAAGGAGTTTCTTGGATGTCTTCCATTGGGGGAGAATTGTTTGGAACTTCTTGGCACTTGGATGTTTTTCACATCTAATGTTGCCATCAATGCCAAAGAGGGGGATTGTTGGCAGTTTGAAGGAATTGATTATGTGTTGCATTCATGTTTTTCATTGATGTCAACACTAGCTATTTTATTGTCTACTAGATAGTGAAATATATGTAACTTAACCATGGATATATTATGTGGTAAATGAGTATTTTTACTTTTATCAAAAAATTCTTGATGATCTAGGCTATTAGCTTCTGAAAACACATCACAACTCTTACATGGCTTAAAAAAATAATGAATATAGTGTTTAAGAAGATATCAAAGCATATGCATTGGATTGTACTAGGCTTGTCCTTTTATACCTGGTAATATACATTATAGTACAACACAACTATACTAATAAAAGTACATTAATAGATACAAGAGATGGGAAATTATTTATGCATCCTAAATCTAAAAAAATTAAAGAAAAAATTAAAGAGTAAAAAAAGGAAATTTGTGAACCTCATTAATATAGATTCTAAGATTCAAGATAGGTTATGTGGGTCCAATAAATGTTCTATGGTGAATCTTAAAGGTGTTGACAATGAAAATGAACCAAACATAAGAGGGAAATTGATCCTACACCACTGGGTGCTCTTGCATCATCTTGTCTTCTAGCATTAACCTGTCCAAAGTTTCAAGATAATTAGAAGGTAGACCATCCTTTCCACTAAAATCCCAACCATCAACATGCTTTGAAGCCCACTTGGCCAAACAATCAGTCACTCTATTCCACTCCCTGGGAATATGACAAAAGGAGACAAATTCCAATGTATTACATAGTTGTAAAATCTATCTGACCATAGAAGCTAATTGCCAACTCACATCATTCAAATTTTGTTTATTCAACATGTCCACAACAATCTGAGAATCTGACTCACAAATAATCTTCCTCCATCCTATAGAACAACCATGCTCAACAACAATCTTAATAGCTAGGGCCTCCATAAGATTGTTAGAGTGCTGCCCAATATAAATAGAGATGAAAAAAATGGCACAACCATAATTACCTCTACCTATACCTCCAATACCTGCATGTCTAGGATTCCCATGGGAAGAGCCATCTATATTAATTTTTAAGATTCCCATAGGAGGGGGAATCCACCTTCCATCTATATTTATCCACTTCTTTGCATGTAGAGATCTATTTCTAGTAGTACAATCCATTTTAATGTTTTCCAAATGCAGATTCCTTACAATATCATAATCACTTGGATCAACATTTTTAGACAAATTGCACTTAGTCGAGATTGTCTCCTGAAGCCTATTAACTATCTTCCACTATAGCTGAGGACTCCCTATATGTGATTCACAAAAGACCCTCTGATTCCTTTCTAGCCACAAATTTTAGATAATAAGGGTTGGCCCAATAGCCTAGGCCACTTGAAGAAAAGAAGTCTTTACTGGGCGTTATCCCAAAATTCAATTAAGGAGGTAGCATGAAAAAAAGCATGGTGCCAAGCCTCCCACCACTTGTGCCAAATCTCTCTAGAGAAAGGGCATAGAAAACAAAAGTGGGAGTAGTCTTCCTCATTATGCATACAAAGATAATAGATAGATGGTCCCTAGAAGCCTCTCTTATGAAGATTCTCCCATGTGAGGCATTTCCTCTAAGTAACCAACCATAAGAAGAAATTAGATTTCGGCAAAGAGAAGCTATTCCAAACCTTCTTCCACTAGGGAACATCTGTCAGGCCATGCAATTTCCTATCAAGTTGAGCATAACCTTCAGCAACAAAAAACTTGCTTTTTGGATTAGGACCCCAAGCCAATATATCTCTCTCCTTGAGGGAACTACATAACCTACCCTCCAAGATATTAACCAACACCAAACGATCTTCATTCAAACCACCCAAGGGCCATTCAAAAGGATCCTTCCAACAAGTCACCTTAACCTATCCAATGCGCCTAACCATTTTCAAATTCTCCACCTTAACCTATCTAGCATCATTGAAAATGTTGCAAAGAGGCTGAAGCTGTGGATAACCAGGCAGAATAGGAGGGTGACCATCCGAATAGTCCTACCAAAAAAGAGCTTTAGAACCTCTATTACAAATCCAAAACAGGCCATCTTTAATAAGTTAGGCACCTTTTTTAAGAGTATACCAGATACAAGATCCCTTGCCCACTAAACTAAGATGAGGCTCCTCATGATCATTAGCACCAGGGAGATACTTGTGGGTTAGAAGCTTGGCCCAACCCTGATCCTAACTGTTACACCACCTCCAATACAACTTAGCAGCCAAGGCTTTTCTAACCAAAGCAATAGATCTAAGTCCAAGACACCCAGCATGTCTCGGTCTACAAATAGAGTCCCATATAACTAAACTCCACTTAGAAGAAAGAAGACTACTAGACCAAAGAAATTAACACGAAAGTGCATCCAACTCTCTCACAAATCTCAAAGGGGGAGCCTGCACAAAACACCTATAAATGAGAAGCACTTGCACCACAGTCTTCAGAAGAATCACTCTTCCAGCAAAGGATAACCACCTGTAAGTTCAATGATTAACCTTACAATGAAATTTATCCAAAATTCCTTGCCAAAAATCTCCATGCTGAACCCCAAATCTAAAGGAATCCCAAGGTACAACAAAGGAAGGGACCCCATCTGATATCTAAGGATCTTGGCAATCCTATTCTGAATAAGCCGAGGGGTGTTAAATAAATATATGGATGATTTATCTTCATTAATTTTCTAACCTGAGGCTTTGGAATAGATATCCAAAGCTCTCCTAAAATTCACTACCTCATTGATTATCACCTTGCCCATCAAACCTATGTCATCCACAAACTGAAGATGAGAGTAGGGAGGTAGAGAATTACTCCAACTCTAGCCCTGAATAAGACTATGTCTCACCTGGGAAGTGAGAAATATACCAAGACCTTCAGCCATGAGAATAAATAAATAGAGAGATAAAGGGTCCCCTTGCCGAAGCCCCCACGAACCGCTAAATAATTCTGAGGGTTCCCCATTAACAAGAACTGAGAAAGAGGTAGAAGTCACATAACTAAGAACCCAATTCACCCACTCTTCTCGAAAACAAAAAGGCAAAAGGATCTTCTATAAGAAATCCCAAATCACCCTATCATAAGCTTTGGCCATGTCAAGTTTAATAAACATGGCCTTCTCCTTAGAGGAAGCCATAAAATGAAGGGTGTGTACACAAAGATGGTGGTCTGAAAAGTGGACACCACCCAAAAAAAATATGAAAAAACAAGCAGCGCATACGCGTTAAAATTTGAAATTCCTGCATACGCGCTTAGGTTTGTTCTTCCTGAGCCTAGAAAAGGCAGTGCGTACGCGCTATTTTTAGGAAAATGAGCACGTACGCACTACTCATAGGAAATTGAGTGCATACACACTGCTCATAGGAAAATGAGCACACGCGCGCTAATAATCCAAATAAAACTGCGTACGTGGTGCCTGGTAAAAAAAGTTTTTAAAGAAAAACTGGGTCTCATTTACTTGCGAATAGTGCATTTTTAACTTCGTTTTTTCCCCATTTCCTCTCCTAAACTGCGAATGGGGTGCTAGATTTGTCCTCCAAGCTATGGATCAAGGTTAATTTTTGTTTATTTTTGTCTTTCTTTTTGGTTTATGCAATTTGTTTTATATTTTGAATTTAATTTCATTAATTTTGATTAGGTTTTTTCATTTTTTGTTTCAAAAACTAGATTCTTCTAATCTAGAACAAGAACAACCAAATGCACCTCCTGAAAACCCACAAGAACAACCAAATGCACCTCCTGAAAGCACACAAGAACAACCTCCAATTCCTCCTTTTGACCACACACCCGAAACATAGGAAGAATTAATTAATCAGTTAGGACAAAATATGTCTAAAATCAATAGACTGATTGTTAAATTCAAAACTTCTGAACTTGACCATCATCAATCCCTTGCCTCTAGCCTAGAAACATTAGCTAGTGGTGCCATAGTTGTTTCCATAGAAATTACCAAATGGGGAAGCTTTAGGGATAAGTATCGTCAATTCTATGCCAATGGGCTATCATATGATGGAGTAAAAAACAAATATATTACTAAACAATAAATATGTGCCCTTTTTGTTGATCCCAAAACTGGTCAGTCATTACCTCTTAATGCAAAGAGGTTTCCCATACATTGGTGTACCAATGTGTAGATGAAGAATCTTTTTTGGCAGAGGTGGTGGATGGTCTTTGAGGATCCACCTTGTAATAATTATGAGGTGCCATTATATTTTTTGAGAAAAATATATTATGAGTTTGTGCTCAATGTGCGGCCAAACTATTTTGACATGAGCGAGTTTCATGGTAGAGGTGGTGGCTCTGCCCAAGATAGACTTGAAGCCCATAGGTGATTAGCCGTAGAGAGTCGCCGCCCCCTAGCACCCAAACCCAAGGAGCATCATGTTCTCCCATTAGAGTTGAAAGAGTCGATAGAGCTATAGAATCTTCAGGCAGCCACAACATTGATTGGTGCCATCATCCAACATGGGATGTCATTAGCACACCCTATTGTATTCGATGATGAGCCATTAGAGGGCGACTGAGAGCCCATCGAGCATATGTGTGTCAGTTGCTTGGGGATATGCTCGGGGATAGATGATGCAGCCGGTGCAGATGGATCCTCATATCATTTGTGCACAATTTATGGTTGTAGATGTCAGGCTCACATGGTTGAGGATGTCATGCTGATAGATGAGTTGATGGACATGGTGTTTGCCCATGAGCCACAAACATAGGTGTGTTGATTTGAATTCATAACATTTTATTTATCAGTCACTTTAAATTTGTAATTACATAAATGAATTTTTATTTATACATCGATTTAAATTGAGACAAATAATATGCATTTCAGGATGCAGCAATGGTATCCCATACACCTCCTCCAGTTACTATAGCTGCAACTTCAATGCCTGAGGTATAAATTTTGTAACATGTTAAAATAGAATAGTACACTTTGAATTCAAAAAAATACAAAATATACTAACTATCTTTAATGCTTGGTCCAATTTCTAGTTTGTAGGTGTTGACAGGGGACGAAATGTCCTAGATTGATGACATCACACTCTTAGCGATCGATTTTGGTCTACAAGGCTATATGGTATCATATTTTGTACAACTCTTTTTATGTATTGTTTTGATGGAATATGCAAGTCATTTCATTTTAGATTTTTAAAATTATGTTTAATTTATTATCTGTACTAATATCTCATGTTAATTTTGCTTTTTTAGGGTACCCCCTCCGTGTCTAGGGCTCGTCCTAAGAAAAATAACTCCTCGAAGATGCCAAAACGTGGGAAGAAGGTAATTGAACACATTTTTAGTTGTACAATTGTTTGAAAATGTTGAAATCAAGTATTAGTTAGGGTTTGTAGATTGATTAGTGTTTTTTGTCTATTTTACATGTACAGCGGCCATTGACCTTTGTGGATTTATTGAATGCACCTGATTTTCCCGTGAATCAAGAGAGGGCGGAGGTATGTATCTCTACTTAATTTTTTGATTTCATAATTATATGCACGCATACATGTGAACTTGTGATATATTATAATCTCATAATTTTTTCATACAGGAAATATCCATACCTATTTCATCAATGGCGAACCCTCCTCCTTGCATTGGAGAAGAATCTCAAGGTCTGATACACTTTTGTTTGATATGTAAAATTAATTGTTTTTAACCTTCAATACTTATCATTATATTAATTCTATTTAATCTTTGAATATTTTTTGTATAGGTAATAGCGACAGTTTCTACATCGATGGTGAGCCATCCTCAATCCATTGGAGAAGCATCTCAGGCATAGGTATGTCATTGTTCTCTATATTATAGCTTTTAAGTGTTTTTGATATATTTATGTTAGTACATTGTATTAATTGTACATTTAATCTATAATAGACTCCTTCGTAGTACGGCCATAATGTGGATCCATTTAAGTATGTCTTCAAGAAAACTCCTAAGAGTGACAAGGAGAGGAGAGTGAAGACATTAGCTCCTAGATCAGCCGATGAGGTAATCTACGTTTCAATTGTAAAGGAATTAAAGTTAAATGCATAGTTATGTTGTTAATTGTGAACTATTTTCTACAAAAGAATTCTAACTTGGCTTTTGAATTGTGGTTTTGCAGCCATCTACAGATCCGCGTACTACATCGAAGAGGCTTGATTTCATTGATCCACCACAAGTTTAGGATCATATAGTGTTAGTTTTGGTCATAGAATGACCATTACATGTAGATGTATTCTATATTTTTATTGTATATCGATTTTGACATGGCATATACCACATTTTTGTAATATGTATTGACTTGGTAGACATGCCTTTTTATATATATATATAAATATCAATATTCGATCCAATAAATGTGTAATGAGTTCATTATTTTATATTCGTTGTATTTTATGGTTGTCCTTTTACAAATTTAAATTAATATTTGCATATGTAATCAACAATATGAATATAAACAACAAAAATATATGATATAAAACATTGCAATCGTGGAATATGATTTGATAAAATTTCTAAAATGTTGAATTAACCCTACAAAACTCCTTGTATTCAGTTTATTATTGTGTATTCGTTGTATTTGGTGGCTGCCCTATTATAAATTTAAATGAATATTTGCATATGTAATCAACAATATGAATATAAACAACAATGTGTTTGGTGCGAGAGCACCCTCACGCTCACAATGGTCAAATTTTGTTTGTCATGTGCACAAACCAATGTTGCGAGCGCGTTCGGGTGGGAAATTTCACACTAGGCATGCCCTTGTCCTATATCCCAAAGTGCTAGAACATCGAGAGTCATACTGTACCGGCGCGATCTCTCAAGTGCCCTGAGTCCAAAAAATTGTGAAAATTTGACAGATTGTTTATTCAAATCTAGGACACATATGGTCAATTTGTTTGATCCCATGGGGTCGCGTGAGGTTCCTCTACAATGGCCTATCTCAGTTTTTGACAACTCAAAGCTATTTTTTATTAGTAGCATTTGTTCGCCTGCTGCAAAAGTCGTTAGTTGCATGCAATGAAAAGTTGCAAGATTGGCTAGAATTGATTCGGTTCATCGTGTGCACAAACCAACATCACGAGCACATCCGAGTGGGTAGGTTTATGCTAGGCATGCACTTGTCATGCATCCCAAAGAGCCGAAACATCAAGAGTCATACCGTACCGGTGCGATCTCTCAAGTGTCCTTAGTCCAAAAAATTGTCAAATTTTGACGGACTATTTATTCAAATCCAGGACACATATGGTCAATCCGTTTGATCCCATGGGGTTGTGTGAGGCTCCTCTACAATGGCCTATCTTGGTTTTTGACAACTCAGAGCCATTTTTTATTAGTAGCACTTTTTTGCCTGCTACAAAAGTCATCAGTTGCATGCAATGAAAAGTTGCAAGATTGGCTAGAATTGATTTGGCTCGTCATGTACACAAACTGATGTTGCGAGTGCATCTGGGTGGGCAGGATTACGCTAGGAATGCCCCTATCCTGCATCCAAAAGTGTCAAAATGTCAAGATTCATACCGTACCGATGCGATCTCTCAAGTGCCCTAAGTCCAAAAAATTGTCAAAACTTGATGGACTGTTTCTTCCAGTCTATGACACATATGGTCAATCCCTTTGATCCCATGGGGTTTCATGAGGCTCCTCTACAATGGCCTATCTCAGTTTTTAACGACTTGGAGCCATTTTCGATTAGTAGCATTTTTTCGCTTGCTCCAAAAATGGTCAGTTGCATGCAATGAAAAGTTGCAAAATTGGCTAGAATTGATTTGGTTCATCGTGTGTACAAACCGACATCATGAATGGGTCTAGGTGGGTAGGTTTACACTAGACATGCCCCTATCATGTATCCTAAAGCGCCTGAACGTCGAGAGTCATACCGTACCGGTGCGATCTCTCAAGTGCCCTGAGTCAAAAAAATTGTCAAAACTTGATAGACTGTTTCTTCCAATCCAGGACACATACGATCAATCCATTTGATCCCATGGGGTCACGTGAGGCTCCTCTACAATGGTCTATCTGGGTTTGCGACAACTCGGAGCCATTTTCAATTAGTAGCATTTTTTTGCCTACTCCAAAAAGAGTCAGTTGCATGCAATGAAAAGTTGCAAGATTGGATATAATTGATTTGGTTCATCGTATACACAAACAGATGTCGCAAGCGCATCCAGGTGGGCAGGTTTACACTAGGAATTCCCCTGTCATGCATCCCAAAGCGCTAGAACGTCGAGAGTCATACCGTATCGATACGATCTCTCAAGTGCCCTGAGTCCAAAAAATTGTCAAAACTTGATGGACTGTTTCTTCCAATCCAGGACACATACGGTTGATCTATTTGATCTCGTGGGGTTGCATAGGCTCCTCTACAATGGCCTATCTTGGTTTTTGACAACTCAGAGCCATTTTCAATTAGTAGCATTTTTTCGCCTGCTCCAAAAACTGCTAGTTGCATGAAATGAAAAGTTGCAAGATTGGCTAGAATTGATTCAGTTTGTCGTGTGCACAAACCAATGTTGCAAGGGTGTTTGGGTGGGTAGGTTTATGCTAGGCATGCACCTGTTGTTCATCCCAAAGAGCCGGAACATCGAGATTCATACCGTACCGGTGCGATCTCTCAAGTGCCCTTAGTCCAAAAAATTGTCAAAATTTGACGGACTATTTATTCAAATCCAGGACACATATGGTTGATCCGTTTGATCCCATGGGGTTGCGTAAGGCTCTTCTACAATGACCTATCTTGGTTTTTGACAACTCGGAGCCATTTTTGATTAGTAGCATTTTTTCACCTACTGCAAAAGTCGTCAGTTGCATGCAATGAAAAGTTGCAAGATTGGCTAGAACTGATTCGGTTCATTGTGTGCACAAACCAATGTTGCGACTGCATCTGGGTGGGTAGGTTTACGCTAAGCATGCACCTGTTGTGCATCCCAAAGAGCCAAAACATCGAGAGTCATACCGTACCGGTGCGATCTCTCAAGTGCCCTTAGTCCAAAAAATTATCAAAATTTGATGAACTATTCATTCAAATCTAGGATACATATGGTCTATCCATTTGATCCCATGGGGTTGCGTGAGGCTCCTCTACAATGGCCTATCTTGGTTTTTGAGAACTTGGAGCCATTTTTGATTAGTAGCATTTTTTCGCCTGCTGCAAAAGTCATCAGTTGCATGCATTGAAAAGTTGCAAGATTGGCTAGAATTGATTTGGTTCGTCGTGTACACAAACCAATGTCACGAGCACGTCCGGGTGGGAAGGTTTACACTAGGAATGCCCCTGTCCTGCATCCCAAAGCATTGAAATGTCGAGAGTCATACTGTACCGGTGCGATCTCTCAAGTGCCCTGAGTCCAAAAAATTGTCAAAACTTGATGGACTATTTATTCCAATCTAGGACACATATGGTCAATCCATTTGATCCCGTGGGGTTGCAAGAGGCTCCTCTACAATGGCCTATCTTAGTTTTTTACGATTCGGAGCCATTTTTGATTAGTAGCATTTTTTTGCCTGCTCCAAAAATGGTCAGTTGCATGTAATGAAAAGTTGCAAGATTGGCTAGAATTGATTCGGTTTGTAGTGTGTAAAAACCGAAATCGCGAATAGGTCTAGGTGGGCAGGTTTACACTAGACATGCCCCTGTTGTGTATCCCAAAGCACCGGAACATCGAGAGTCATACCGTACTGGTGCGATCTCTCAAGTGCCCTGAGTCCAAAAAATTGTCAAAACTGGACAGACTGTTTCTTCCAATCCAAGACACATACGATCAATCCATTTGATCCCATGGGGTCATGTGAGGCTCCTCTACAAGGGCCTATCTCAGTTTGTGACAACTCAGAGCCATTTTTAGTTAGTAGCATTTTTTTGCCTGCTCCAAAAACTGCCAGTTGCGTGCAATGAAAAGTTACAAGATTGGCTATAATTGATTCGGTTCATCATATACACAAACAGACATCGCGAGCACATCCAGGTGGGCAGGTTTATGCTAGGCATACCCTGTCATGCATCCCAAAGTGCCAGAATGTCGAGAGTCATACCGTATCGGTGCAATCTCTCAAGTGGCCTGGGTCCAAAAAATTGTCAAAACTTGATGGACTGTTTTTTCCAATCCAGGACACATACGGTCAATCTATTTGATCTCGTGGGGTCATGTAGGCTCCTCTACAATGGCCTATCTTGGTTTTCAACAACTTAGAGCCATTTTCAATTAGCAGCATTTTTTTGCCTGTTGCAAAAACTGTCAGTTGCATGAAATGAAAAGTTGCAAGATTGGCTAGAATTGATTCAGTTCATCATGTGCACAAACCAATGTCGCGAGCACATCTGGCTGGGCAGGTTTATGCTAGGCATGCCCGTATCGTGCATCCCAAAGCATTAAAACATTGAGAGTCATACCATACCAGTGTGATCTCTCAAGTGCCTTGAGTCCAAAAAATTGTCAAAACTTGACAGACTATTTCTTCCAATCCAGGACACATATGGTCGATCCATTTTATCCCTTGGGGTCATGTGAGGCTCCTCTATAATAGTGTATCTTGGTGTTTTTATGAGTCATAGACATTTTTTATTAGTAGCATTTTTTTGCCTACTCCAAAAATTGTGAGTTGCATGAAATGAAAAGTTGCAAGATTGCCTAGAATTGATTCAGTTCATCATATGCACAAACCGACATCGCGAGCACGTCTAGCTAGGCAAGTTTGTGCTAGGCATTCCCCTGTTGTGCATCCCAAAGCACCAGAACGTCAAGAGTCATACCCTACCGATGCAATGTAGAAGTTGCTTGACAACTTTTTTGACAACAATGACAATTTTTGCTCAAATTGTATCTAGTCTCAATCTATGACCCCTATGACCCGATAATGACTCAAATAATTCTCCATGATTATACAAGAATCAAGAATTCTCATGATTGACCAGGGATACATCACATATACTCAAAACATAGTCACAAAACATTGAGACACAAAATATGGTCAAATCAGCTCTTGGCTATTTGATTATACAAAAAAATGTCTTACAAATCATCTCATGGGCTTTTATACAAAATTTGGTATTACAATATGTGTGATTCAACTTATCTCCATTTTAATATACAAATCATCTCATGGGCTTTTATACAAAATTTGGCATTACAATATGTGCGATTCAACTCATCGCCATTTAAATATACCAAATTTGGCTTGTACATATGTAAAAATCAGCTCATTGCCATTTAAATATACAAAATTATGCCCCTAAACTTGTAAAAATCATCTCATGGGCATTTATATATACAAAAAACGAATATAGAACAATTCATCGATGATTTATACAAAATTCTCAAAATCATTCTACTCTAAACCATAGAATCAATCAAGTGAGCCTTTAGTATCGGCTCTAACCCATATTGTGTCAAGTATTGCCTCGTGGTCAGATTCACGAACTTTCCATAAAATCTTGTTATGAGGTCTACCACCATACTTCATCAAATGAATATTTGTTGCAACAACAAGGTTAGAGAAATGAAGAATATGTCTGTGTGTTTCAAAGTCCTTGAACAACCAAACATCATAATTCCTGATAGGGTATATTTGAAGCCATGTTCCTGTCATGACAACAGACCCTATTGGGTACTCAATACCCTCTCTGTCAATGATTGTGGTTGTCAATTTTCTTTTAGGCTCAACAAAATGACACAAATAGTAATTTGTTCCTTCTTCATTGTTCCCTTCTGCAACAACTGCATACACATGACCTGCATATTATAAAGTGTTAATTAATACCAAAAATAAAGTATGATGTACAACAAAATGAACAAAAAAAGAATACTTGGCAAAAAAATTAACTAAAAAAATCACCTGAATCCACTAGGTCGGATACATGGTCAAAATCCACTGACGTATCCATCTGGCTCAATTGTAGTGCTTTGGGAATTTGATATGAATCAATGGGAACCAACGGTCTACAAGACCATTTGTCAACCCACTCTTGTGATTCACATTCTTCCCACAAACAATACATGCATGAAGAGCAAAAAACGTACCATTTTGTCTCATATAAATTACTAGTGAACTTGAATTTGAACTCATAAATGAGTGCATGTCACTCAATCCTGCAACTGTACAACAATCTAGATAGTTTTCAATATTAGATTCAATGATCAACCAAAAATATCTACAAACCAATGACATACCTAGATTACCTAGACCCATCGTAGACTTACACCATTGTACAATTATTTCTTCATCTACCAACTCAGTACCATCTTCGTACTTCAATCTTCCCCTGGCTAGGGCTCTTTTTCACACATGCTCCTACACCATCGTGCTCTCCCTTACCATGTCCAGTCTCAGTGAAATTGTAAAAAATGTTGTACACCACTTGTCACATGTATCCTTGTCAACCAATAAAACATCCTTGCATTCTTTAATTGTGCGGTGCAATTATCTAACCATATTAAGTTTTAGTTGTATTGTATGTTCCTTTGCCCTTAAACTATCATAGAAAACTTTTAAGCACCCTTTGATACAAACTCTGATGAATGAGTACGATCATCACTTATGTAGAAGTGATACTCTCTTACAACCTT